>NW_026114256.1:0-15059 GCF_018139145.2 Gymnogyps californianus | reverse complement strand
GAGCTGCCAGCGGCACCAGCAGCCTGAGCGCGGCAGAGCTGGCAGCCTCTGGCCTCCCGGGCTCTCTGCCCCGCGCGGCAGCTTTCCTGCCAGCGCCGCCAGCGAGGACGTGCCGACGTTCCTGCTGGCTCCCCAACCCTCTCCGCTCCGTCCCCGACTGCCACCGACGGGACCCCTCCCTCCCGCACAAGCTCACCCCACTCGCCGCACATCCTGGCACGGCCGGAGGCGCGTGCAAGGCAGACAGGCTCACCTCTGCCTGGCCCTCCATCAGCCTCTCCAGGCTCCTGGCGCTGAATGTCCTCCACTGGGCAAGAGAGGAGGAGTGCAAGAAGGTGAGCAGCGATGCCTCTGCTGCTCGGCTGGAGGAGCACTGCTCGCGGACAGAGCCCAGACCAGAGAGACACTCACGGCTTGACGGCGGCTCAGCTCCTTCTCGAGGAGTTGGAGCGACGGGAGACGGGTGACCCGGGCTCTCTTGGCTCCTTCTGGTATCCTGTGCAGCGGGAAGGGACAGGGAGAGAGGTGGCTGAGCCCAAGCTGCCTCTTCTCTCTTGTCCGGCAGCTCTGCCCGAGAGCTGCCCGCAGGCGCGGGGGCACGTGTCCCCAGCTGGGGAGCTGTGTTGCCCCGTCCGGCTGCGCCTGGAGCATCCCCCCGCCTTACCCCAGCAGTGTGCCCAGCCACAGCTCCTTCAGCGCCCGGGAGCTGCAGAAAGAGAGGAGAAGCAGCGTGAGGCCCCGCTGCCCGCCAGCCCGTGGGCAGAGGCGGGCGCCTGCAGAGCCCTGCCCCGTGGGGAAGGGCACGGGGGCAGGAGGAAGCCCCGGGGGGCAGGACAGAGGCGCCGCCCAAGCCCTGGCTCCCGCTGTCCTGCCAGAGCAGCCGCTTTTGCCCTTGCCTGCTGGGGACCAAAAGGGGACCAGGGCATGCAGGACGTGCAAATGCCCCCCCCATCCCTCCCTGCCAGCACGCTGCCTGCTCCCTGCCCGGGCTCTGCCCGCAGGGCAGAGGCCACTCCCAGCACGGCCGCCTGGCCATGCTTGGGAACCTCGCGTGCCCTGCCGTGGCACGTGGCACCACCACTCACCCGAAGGTGGCAACACAGGAGCCGGTGGGCCAGACGAGGATGAGGGAGGTGCTGTCCTCATCGCTGCCTTCCTCCTCCTGCTCTTCTTCCTCCCGCGCTGCCTCCTTCCCGCCGCTCAGCACCCACAGCTGGTCCAGGGCCAGGCGGAGCTGTGGGCGCAGGCTGGTGCCGCGTCTGCGGAGAAGAGAGGCAGGCAGGGAGCTGGAGGTGGCCTCCTTGGGGTCCGCGCGGGCAGAGCCCTGTCCCCCGCCTGCCGTTGGGAGGGAGGTTGGTGCATCGAGCAGCAAGGTGGCGGGGCCTGGGGCTGGTGCCAGGGGGTCCCTGTGCTGGTGCCAGGGCCAGGGCTGGGGGCAAGGCAGCTGGGCTCTGAGGGTCTTACTGCAACTTGGCGACGACCAGTTCCTCCTGGAGGAGGAGAAGGCGCCTCTCGCTCCTCTTGCGGCCCCGGGTCAGCCGCACGTCCGCGCTCAGCACCGTCTCGGCGTCGGTGAGAGCCTCCCTGCAGAGCAGAGAGCGGCGGGCATGAGCAAGGGGTCTGCTGCGGGGCGCGGGCGTGCCCGCGTGTCCCCGAGCCGCGGGGGGAGCCCACCTGGAGCCGCAGCAGCAGCTGGCCTGGCCCATCCCGCCCGGGACAGGAGGACCCTCGCCACACAGCAAGGATGCGGCGCAGCCGGCGACAGCGAGGATGAGAAGCGGGGTGCTGGTGGCGGTGGCGGGGCAGTGGTGTCGGGCAGAGCCTGCCTCCTCGCAGCGCTGCTGCGTGCCAGCACAGCTCCGTGCTGCTGTCTCTGGTGGCTGTTGGCTCCAGCGGACCAACATTCCGAGGCCAACGGACAGTGGGGGGGGCAGTGGGGGGGGCAGTGCGGGGGGGGTTCTCTCCAGTCTGGCCGTGTCTGTCTTGCCCTGGGCAGCCCAGAGCAGGACACAGCAGAGGGGAAGGGCCACCCCCCTGCACCTGCTGCCAGTGCCCCTTGCCTTGGGCTTCAGTGCTGGTTCCTGGCCTCCAACGAGACTCGGTGCCACTGGCCACCCCCCTCCGCGCCCGCCCGCTCAGCCACTTTGCCATCCAGTGCACTGCTCCTCAGCCCAGGTGGTGTTTGCTTTCTTCCAGCGCTCAGGCACATCTCCCTTTTGCAGTGGCCTCACAAGCCCATCTGCCAGCTCCCTCAGCACTTGAGGGTGCACCCCATCGGGGCCCATCAGGGACTTGCACTTTGCTCAAGTCTTCTCTAATGTCCCCCTCTGCCACCTGATTGCTGATCGAAGCGGAGCCTCTTGCTCCAAGGGTACCTCTTCTTTGCTCCAGCCTTTCCCCCAGGTGTGCCGGGCCGGGGATGTCTGAGGGCTGGTCTTGCTCGGAGCGTCGTGCCCCAGGAGGTCTGGCAGAACCTAGACCAGCCTCAAGTGCTGCCACGGCCTAGGGAAGGCCAGGGGAGTTTTAAGACGGAGCAAAAGAAGAGCGGAACGGTGACCGTCTGATGAGCTTCCTCATTCAAGTCCTTCCTAGGAGCTTGTCTGTTTTGTGTCTGTGCTGAAAACAGCCTTGAGAAGCCAGGGGCGTGCGAGTTAGTGCTGAGCGGTGCTTGCACAGCACCAAGGGCTCTTCTGCTCCTCCGACTGCCCCGCCAGCGAGCAGGCTGCGGGTGCCCAAGGCGCTGGGAGGGGACACGGCGGGGACATCTGGCCCCAACTCCCCAAAGGGGTATCCCACAGCACAGGAGGCCGTGCTCAGCACTAAAACCGGGGGGTGGAGGATGGCGGGGGCTGCCCTTGCTCGGGGACTGGCTGGCCATCGGTCGGTTGGTGGGGAGCAGTTGCTTTCTTTTGCATCCCTTGTTTTTCTTGGGCTTTCTTTTCCCCACTCTTTCTTGTTTGTTGGGTTTTTTCCTTCCGTTTCTCTTTTCCTTCTAAAGCTCTCTTTAGCTGAAGCCACGAGTTTTCTCCCTTTTACCCTTCCCATTCTCCCCCGCCAATCCCCCTGCGGGGGAGCGAGCCAGCGGCCGTGTGGTGCTCAGCCGCTGGCCAGGGTTAAACCGCAACAACCTCTCAGCAAAAGAGTTACCTACCCAGGGTGAGAGTGCTCGTCCTGCCTCCTCCGTCAGGCTGCGGGCATCCCCTGTAGCCCAGCGGGATGCACGAAAGCCTCAGCAGTCCGCCTGCTGTTGGAGCCGCTTCCAAGGCTTTTTGGGGGAGCTGGCGCATTTTTCGCGCCCAGCGTGGAAGTGAATCTCTACCGTTGGCGTGAGGGAGGGGGGTCTGAAGAAACTGCCCGACAAGCAGCGTGCAAGGAGGATGGCTGCAGGGGACAGCAAGCCGCAGGTGACGGCGGCTGCACAAGGACCTTGAGCCCTTCCTGGCCACCGTGCCCCGCCTGCGCCTTGCCCTCGCTCTGACCTCACGGCGCTGCTCCGAGCAGATACCCAAAACTCACCAGGCCGTGCTCCTGGGCAACCGGCTCTAAGTGAGCCTGCTTGAGCAGAGGCCTTGGACCAGAGGACCTCCACAGGTCCCTTCCAACCTCCACCCTCCGGGGTGACTCTCTGCTTTGGCGTCCCTCCTAAAGCACCTGAGCTCAGCCCTGACGCCCGCTGCAAAGGATGCTGCGACAAGGCACCATCCCAAACTCCTCCCCGAGGATTCTGCACAAAACAACCGCTCCCCACTCCAGAACAGCCCATGGCAGACACAGTCACAAGAGAGAAAAGATCCTTTTATTGTGGACATCAAGTGGGGGGGCCCAGGAGTCACAGCGCTTCAGCCAGTGGCCATCGATCCAGCAGCACCTGCAACGACAGAGTCCGAAAGCTCTGCTAAATCCACCAAGGCAGGAAGAGGCAGGCTTTGGTTCCCCTTGCTTGGGGGAACACCGTTGACGAGGAATTCTGCCGGGCCCAGCAGAGAGAGCTGTTGCTGGCGCTGACTGCGGGGCGGCTCTGGCGCCTTCTCCCCGTGGGTAATGCCCTTAGAGACCTGGGCGCGTGCAGAGATGCACAGTGCCCCTGGGCCACGCAGCAGGGCTCCATGGGGAGCCCCTGGGCAGCTGCCGTGGAGTTCTTGCCAAACCAACCCTGCGCGGCACCGTCCCTCGCCAGAGACTTGGACTGACTTAGAGCAGTGTGGAGAGTTGGCAAGGATGGGCAGCAGAGCCTGGTACCCACCTGGGCTTCCTGACCTGCTGCACCTTCCTGCATCGTTTCATTGCTCCATCCCCCAAACGGTTTCTCTCTTCCTCCTCTTTTCTGCCGCGCGGCTTTCGCTCTCCTCTCCCCACGCCTGCCTTCTCTTCCGGCTTCTCTTTTTCTCCTTGTCCTGGTGAGAGCCTGCAAACCTTGCCGTCCCACCGTGCTATTAGGTAGGGAAAGCCACCACCCACTGCAGGCGGCTCTGAGTTTAGCCAAAGGGAGCTCTTTTTACCTTCGTTCCTCCGCAAGGCTCGCCAGCTCTTCTGGGCGCACCAGGGAGTCTGCCGCGCTCTCAGGGCTGCTTGGAGGCAAAGCTGGAGGTGCCTACAACAGAAATGGCAGAGTTGGCAGGTGGCAAGAGCACGAAGCCACTGCTTGCCCAATTGCTACCTTAGCTCTCCAGAGCAGATCCCTTTGGCTGCTTTGCATCAGCCACATCTCGCACGGGCCCCCCGCCCCCCGCCCCCCCCCCAAATAGGCTTGACGAAGCTCTGACCAAGTAGCACCGGAGCAAAACCCCTCTCCAGTTGACAACTGCTCCCCTCTGTCTTTTGGTAGGGATTTCGTCGGCAGTTGGTCTGCCGCAGCACACGCCTACTGCCTTGCAGAAACAACCTTGCCACTTTTCCTTACATTGTATCATCCCGGCGGGTGGAGGAATAACCCAGACACGCACCAGCTCCACTGCCAGGCAGAGGCACAGCAGCCACTCGGCCTCAGCAGAAACTCCCCTCCGCCACCAGCCACGCTGTCCCAGTGGTTGGGCACCTGACGTACCTCTCCCGTTTCAGACTCCAGCCCCACATCTGCCCCAGCTGCTTGGAGGACACCGAGCAGAGACGGGGCTGCCTGCAGCAAGGCTTCTGCCTGACGCTCGCTGTCTGCTCTCACTGCAGGGACACTTTGCTCTTCCAAAGGCAGTTCTGCAAAGCAAGAGCATGTGCAGCAAAGCGACTTCTTGCAAGTAAAAAACAGCTCAAGCAAAACCCACCCAAAGCCCTCCTCCGCTTCTCTTTTCCGCCCTCTGATTGATGCCCTGTCTGCAGGCTTCAGCTCGTCTTTGCAAAGAGCAAACCGGCCATGCCCCGAGAGGCAGTGGCCAAACAGAGGCCACGCCACAAGCGGGGCTGCGAGGACAACGCTCGATGCCCAGCCCCGCCACAAACGACGCTGAGGTTTCTGCTGTCCCAAGCCCCAGGCCGTGACGACCCTCAGTCCCGCCTCTTACCTCTGCATCTCTCCGGGGGGGCTGGCGACTCCTCGGCTGCTGGACACGAAAGGGCAGCTGGCTCCTCCCCAAAGAGCTCCCTCCAGTTGTCCGTCAGGAACTCCACCAGCACCTTCACCTGCACACATCCAAGCCTTGCTTTCAGCGCAGGTGCCGGGAAATGTGTCAAGCGGCCTTTCCCGCTCCTGACCCTGGCCTCTGCGCAGAAGGCTGTGGCTGTGGGGCTGCTCTGCCAGGCAGCCACCCCACTGGAGCACTCGCTCCAGAGAGGAGGCAGGCACGGACCTCCGAAGAGCCAAGCTCTGACGGGCCGGCAAGGCTGCAGCCGGCTGCTCCCTACAGCGTACCTTCTCGGTCACCTCCAGCATGGCCTCCAGCGGGAGCAGGTCCTCGTTGGCTGGGCTCAGCAGGTTGGGCGCAAGGCAGATGGCCAGGTTGCTGCAGCTCATCCTGCTGGTGGAGGCGTTGTGGGCGATGTGCTGGAGGAGGGCCAGCAGCCGCTTGAGGAGGAGGAGATTGGCTGCAGGCAACTTCTCGGCCACCCTGAGGGAACAGGGACCCACCGTTAAGAAAGCAGATGTTGCCCACAGCCCGCTTGCCCAAGGCAGGTGGGAGGCAGCGGCTGTGTTGCGCAGCTTTGCGGGTGCTCTCAGCCAGCGGTCAGGGCTCCTGCTCAACAGGCAGGCTGCTGGCCACGCTTACGCTTTCAGCTCTTCAATCTTCTCCTCCTTGCTGGCCTTCTGCATGGCTGCCATCCAGTCCTCGTAGAGGTGGCTGACGAGGAGCTTGCCGGGGATGCTTCGGAGGAAGTCCTGCAACGGCAAGGGCTCCAGCTGAGCCTCTGAACACTCCAGGCCTTGCAGGAGCTCTCGCAGCTGCAGGTCAGAAGCGCTCACCTTCAAGATGACGGCCAGCAGGAGCGCAGGCTGGCTTCCCAGGTCGACGTGCGCGCCGCAGTCCAGGGCCTCCCGCAGCTCCCGAAACGCTGGGGCGCTGGCAGCTCTGCGGAATATCCCCTCCGTCGACGGCCCTTCCCGCTGCAGGACAGCCAGCAGCTCCTGCGGGAGAGGCAGGAGGACAGGTGCTTGCCTGAGGAGCTGCCTTCCAACAGCGGCGGCCAGAGCGCTGCCCCAGCTGCGGCTCCTTGCCCCGAAACGGGGCTGGGAGCAGAAGCGTGTTGTGGGGGTGAAGAGCCCAATGCCGCGTGCGCGGAGCTGCTGGGGACACCCAGCGCCTCTGCGGAGCAGGCGGAGGGAGGGCTGGGGACCGCCTGGCCAGGCTGGCTTACCTGGATGGGCTGGGGCAGCGTGCCGTCCTCCCCGCAGACGGCTGCCAGGGGCTGGCCAAAGAGTGGCCTGCTGCAGCCGGAGCCCGCCTGCCCTGGCGCCTGGGCAGCGGCCGGGGTCCGCCGCAGAGCAAAGGGCCAGGGCAGCCCCCTCCTCCTCCTCCTGCTGCTCCCTCCTGCTGCAAAGGAAAAGAGAGCAAGAGCCCGTCAATGCAGACCGCCAGGCCAGCGCTCCCGGAGCCTGCCCTGCCCTGCCCTGCCCTGCCCTGCCCTGCCCTGCCCTGCCCTGCCTGCAGCGCGGTGCTGAGCGGTGCGGCAGGACGGGCAGGGAGCCAGCAGCTGGAGCCACGGCTCCGGCTCGGCGGCTGGGGCTCGGAGGCTCCTGAGAGCTGGCATGCCAGCGGGACAGCCTGTGCCAGCCCTCGCCCTGCCCTCCTCCAAGCTGTGGGCAGCAGCAGAGGCTCCGTGTCCCCGCAGAACCACGTCCAGCGGCCGCTGCCCAGCGGGTGTCCTTGCTGCTCCAGGTGACGTCCTCCCTTGGCGTGCCCAACCTGCATGGCGACACTCAGGGGACAAGTGAGCACAGCTCAAGCCGTTGCAGGAGGTTGCCTTTCTTTCCAAAACTCACCTGGCGAGCGGCAAAGTCCCCCTGCGTTGCCAGATGGGGCCGGCGCAGGCCCTTGCTTGGGAGCATCCTGCAAGAAGCAGGCTGCGCTTAGAGAGCAGCCCCGCAGCAGCACGGGCCACCGGCGACCTGCCAGCCGGCACCAGCAGCCTGAGCGCGGCAGAGCTGGCAGCCTCTGGCCTCCCGGGCTCTCTGCCCCGCGCGGCAGCTTTCCTGCCAGCGCCGCCAGCGAGGACGTGCCGACGTTCCTGCTGGCTCCCCAACCCTCTCCGCTCCCCGACTGCCACCACGGGACCCTCCCTCCCGCACAAGCTCACCCCACTCGCCGCACATCCTGGCACGGCCGGAGGCGCGTGCAAGGCAGACAGGCTCACCTCTGCCTGGCCCTCCATCAGCCTCTCCAGGCTCCTGGCGCTGAATGTCCTCCACTGGGCAAGAGAGGAGGAGTGCAAGAAGGTGAGCAGCGATGCCTCTGCTGCTCGGCTGGAGGAGCACTGCTCGCGGACAGAGCCCAGACCAGAGAGACACTCACGGCTTGACGGCGGCTCAGCTCCTTCTCGAGGAGTTGGAGCGACGGGAGACGGGTGACCCGGGCTCTCTTGGCTCCTTCTGGTATCCTGTGCAGCGGGAAGGGACAGGGAGAGAGGTGGCTGAGCCCAAGCTGCCTCTTCTCTCTTGTCCGGCAGCTCTGCCCGAGAGCTGCCCGCAGGCGCGGGGGCACGTGTCCCCAGCTGGGGAGCTGTGTTGCCCCGTCCGGCTGCGCCTGGAGCATCCCCCCGCCTTACCCCAGCAGTGTGCCCAGCCACAGCTCCTTCAGCGCCCGGGAGCTGCAGAAAGAGAGGAGAAGCAGCGTGAGGCCCCGCTGCCCGCCAGCCCGTGGGCAGAGGCGGGCGCCTGCAGAGCCCTGCCCCGTGGGGAAGGGCACGGGGGCAGGAGGAAGCCCCGGGGGGCAGGACAGAGGCGCCGCCCAAGCCCTGGCTCCCGCTGTCCTGCCAGAGCAGCCGCTTTTGCCCTTGCCTGCTGGGGACCAAAAGGGGACCAGGGCATGCAGGACGTGCAAATGCCCCCCCATCCCTCCCTGCCAGCACGCTGCCTGCTCCCTGCCCGGGCTCTGCCCGCAGGGCAGAGGCCACTCCCAGCACGGCCGCCTGGCCATGCTTGGGAACCTCGCGTGCCCTGCCGTGGCACGTGGCACCACCACTCACCCGAAGGTGGCAACACAGGAGCCGGTGGGCCAGACGAGGATGAGGGAGGTGCTGTCCTCATCGCTGCCTTCCTCCTCCTGCTCTTCTTCCTCCCGCGCTGCCTCCTTCCCGCCGCTCAGCACCCACAGCTGGTCCAGGGCCAGGCGGAGCTGTGGGCGCAGGCTGGTGCCGCGTCTGCGGAGAAGAGAGGCAGGCAGGGAGCTGGAGGTGGCCTCCTTGGGGTCCGCGCGGGCAGAGCCCTGTCCCCCGCCTGCCGTTGGGAGGGAGGTTGGTGCATCGAGCAGCAAGGTGGCGGGGCCTGGGGCTGGTGCCAGGGGGTCCCTGTGCTGGTGCCAGGGCCAGGGCTGGGGGCAAGGCAGCTGGGCTCTGAGGGTCTTACTGCAACTTGGCGACGACCAGTTCCTCCTGGAGGAGGAGAAGGCGCCTCTCGCTCCTCTTGCGGCCCCGGGTCAGCCGCACGTCCGCGCTCAGCACCGTCTCGGCGTCGGTGAGAGCCTCCCTGCAGAGCAGAGAGCGGCGGGCATGAGCAAGGGGTCTGCTGCGGGGCGCGGGCGTGCCCGCGTGTCCCCGAGCCGCGGGGGGAGCCCACCTGGAGCCGCAGCAGCAGCTGGCCTGGCCCATCCCGCCCGGGACAGGAGGACCCTCGCCACACAGCAAGGATGCGGCGCAGCCGGCGACAGCGAGGATGAGAAGCGGGGTGCTGGTGGCGGTGGCGGGGCAGTGGTGTCGGGCAGAGCCTGCCTCCTCGCAGCGCTGCTGCGTGCCAGCACAGCTCCGTGCTGCTGTCTCTGGTGGCTGTTGGCTCCAGCGGACCAACATTCCGAGGCCAACGGACAGTGGGGGGGGCAGTGGGGGGGGCAGTGCGGGGGGGGTTCTCTCCAGTCTGGCCGTGTCTGTCTTGCCCTGGGCAGCCCAGAGCAGGACACAGCAGAGGGGAAGGGCCACCCCCCTGCACCTGCTGCCAGTGCCCCTTGCCTTGGGCTTCAGTGCTGGTTCCTGGCCTCCAACGAGACTCGGTGCCACTGGCCACCCCCCTCCGCGCCCGCCCGCTCAGCCACTTTGCCATCCAGTGCACTGCTCCTCAGCCCAGGTGGTGTTTGCTTTCTTCCAGCGCTCAGGCACATCTCCCTTTTGCAGTGGCCTCACAAGCCCATCTGCCAGCTCCCTCAGCACTTGAGGGTGCACCCCATCGGGGCCCATCAGGGACTTGCACTTTGCTCAAGTCTTCTCTAATGTCCCCCTCTGCCACCTGATTGCTGATCGAAGCGGAGCCTCTTGCTCCAAGGGTACCTCTTCTTTGCTCCAGCCTTTCCCCCAGGTGTGCCGGGCCGGGGATGTCTGAGGGCTGGTCTTGCTCGGAGCGTCGTGCCCCAGGAGGTCTGGCAGAACCTAGACCAGCCTCAAGTGCTGCCACGGCCTAGGGAAGGCCAGGGGAGTTTTAAGACGGAGCAAAAGAAGAGCGGAACGGTGACCGTCTGATGAGCTTCCTCATTCAAGTCCTTCCTAGGAGCTTGTCTGTTTTGTGTCTGTGCTGAAAACAGCCTTGAGAAGCCAGGGGCGTGCGAGTTAGTGCTGAGCGGTGCTTGCACAGCACCAAGGGCTCTTCTGCTCCTCCGACTGCCCCGCCAGCGAGCAGGCTGCGGGTGCCCAAGGCGCTGGGAGGGGACACGGCGGGGACATCTGGCCCCAACTCCCCAAAGGGGTATCCCACAGCACAGGAGGCCGTGCTCAGCACTAAAACCGGGGGGTGGAGGATGGCGGGGGCTGCCCTTGCTCGGGGACTGGCTGGCCATCGGTCGGTTGGTGGGGAGCAGTTGCTTTCTTTTGCATCCCTTGTTTTTCTTGGGCTTTCTTTTCCCCACTCTTTCTTGTTTGTTGGGTTTTTTCCTTCCGTTTCTCTTTTCCTTCTAAAGCTCTCTTTAGCTGAAGCCACGAGTTTTCTCCCTTTTACCCTTCCCATTCTCCCCCGCCAATCCCCCTGCGGGGGAGCGAGCCAGCGGCCGTGTGGTGCTCAGCCGCTGGCCAGGGTTAAACCGCAACAACCTCTCAGCAAAAGAGTTACCTACCCAGGGTGAGAGTGCTCGTCCTGCCTCCTCCGTCAGGCTGCGGGCATCCCCTGTAGCCCAGCGGGATGCACGAAAGCCTCAGCAGTCCGCCTGCTGTTGGAGCCGCTTCCAAGGCTTTTTGGGGGAGCTGGCGCATTTTTCGCGCCCAGCGTGGAAGTGAATCTCTACCGTTGGCGTGAGGGAGGGGGGTCTGAAGAAACTGCCCGACAAGCAGCGTGCAAGGAGGATGGCTGCAGGGGACAGCAAGCCGCAGGTGACGGCGGCTGCACAAGGACCTTGAGCCCTTCCTGGCCACCGTGCCCCGCCTGCGCCTTGCCCTCGCTCTGACCTCACGGCGCTGCTCCGAGCAGATACCCAAAACTCACCAGGCCGTGCTCCTGGGCAACCGGCTCTAAGTGAGCCTGCTTGAGCAGAGGCCTTGGACCAGAGGACCTCCACAGGTCCCTTCCAACCTCCACCCTCCGGGGTGACTCTCTGCTTTGGCGTCCCTCCTAAAGCACCTGAGCTCAGCCCTGACGCCCGCTGCAAAGGATGCTGCGACAAGGCACCATCCCAAACTCCTCCCCGAGGATTCTGCACAAAACAACCGCTCCCCACTCCAGAACAGCCCATGGCAGACACAGTCACAAGAGAGAAAAGATCCTTTTATTGTGGACATCAAGTGGGGGGGCCCAGGAGTCACAGCGCTTCAGCCAGTGGCCATCGATCCAGCAGCACCTGCAACGACAGAGTCCGAAAGCTCTGCTAAATCCACCAAGGCAGGAAGAGGCAGGCTTTGGTTCCCCTTGCTTGGGGGAACACCGTTGACGAGGAATTCTGCCGGGCCCAGCAGAGAGAGCTGTTGCTGGCGCTGACTGCGGGGCGGCTCTGGCGCCTTCTCCCCGTGGGTAATGCCCTTAGAGACCTGGGCGCGTGCAGAGATGCACAGTGCCCCTGGGCCACGCAGCAGGGCTCCATGGGGAGCCCCTGGGCAGCTGCCGTGGAGTTCTTGCCAAACCAACCCTGCGCGGCACCGTCCCTCGCCAGAGACTTGGACTGACTTAGAGCAGTGTGGAGAGTTGGCAAGGATGGGCAGCAGAGCCTGGTACCCACCTGGGCTTCCTGACCTGCTGCACCTTCCTGCATCGTTTCATTGCTCCATCCCCCAAACGGTTTCTCTCTTCCTCCTCTTTTCTGCCGCGCGGCTTTCGCTCTCCTCTCCCCACGCCTGCCTTCTCTTCCGGCTTCTCTTTTTCTCCTTGTCCTGGTGAGAGCCTGCAAACCTTGCCGTCCCACCGTGCTATTAGGTAGGGAAAGCCACCACCCACTGCAGGCGGCTCTGAGTTTAGCCAAAGGGAGCTCTTTTTACCTTCGTTCCTCCGCAAGGCTCGCCAGCTCTTCTGGGCGCACCAGGGAGTCTGCCGCGCTCTCAGGGCTGCTTGGAGGCAAAGCTGGAGGTGCCTACAACAGAAATGGCAGAGTTGGCAGGTGGCAAGAGCACGAAGCCACTGCTTGCCCAATTGCTACCTTAGCTCTCCAGAGCAGATCCCTTTGGCTGCTTTGCATCAGCCACATCTCGCACGGGCCCCCCGCCCCCCGCCCCCCCCCCCCAAATAGGCTTGACGAAGCTCTGACCAAGTAGCACCGGAGCAAAACCCCTCTCCAGTTGACAACTGCTCCCCTCTGTCTTTTGGTAGGGATTTCGTCGGCAGTTGGTCTGCCGCAGCACACGCCTACTGCCTTGCAGAAACAACCTTGCCACTTTTCCTTACATTGTATCATCCCGGCGGGTGGAGGAATAACCCAGACACGCACCAGCTCCACTGCCAGGCAGAGGCACAGCAGCCACTCGGCCTCAGCAGAAACTCCCCTCCGCCACCAGCCACGCTGTCCCAGTGGTTGGGCACCTGACGTACCTCTCCCGTTTCAGACTCCAGCCCCACATCTGCCCCAGCTGCTTGGAGGACACCGAGCAGAGACGGGGCTGCCTGCAGCAAGGCTTCTGCCTGACGCTCGCTGTCTGCTCTCACTGCAGGGACACTTTGCTCTTCCAAAGGCAGTTCTGCAAAGCAAGAGCATGTGCAGCAAAGCGACTTCTTGCAAGTAAAAAACAGCTCAAGCAAAACCCACCCAAAGCCCTCCTCCGCTTCTCTTTTCCGCCCTCTGATTGATGCCCTGTCTGCAGGCTTCAGCTCGTCTTTGCAAAGAGCAAACCGGCCATGCCCCGAGAGGCAGTGGCCAAACAGAGGCCACGCCACAAGCGGGGCTGCGAGGACAACGCTCGATGCCCAGCCCCGCCACAAACGACGCTGAGGTTTCTGCTGTCCCAAGCCCCAGGCCGTGACGACCCTCAGTCCCGCCTCTTACCTCTGCATCTCTCCGGGGGGGCTGGCGACTCCTCGGCTGCTGGACACGAAAGGGCAGCTGGCTCCTCCCCAAAGAGCTCCCTCCAGTTGTCCGTCAGGAACTCCACCAGCACCTTCACCTGCACACATCCAAGCCTTGCTTTCAGCGCAGGTGCCGGAAATGTGTCAAGCGGCCTTTCCCGCTCCTGACCCTGGCCTCTGCGCAGAAGGCTGTGGCTGTGGGGCTGCTCTGCCAGGCAGCCACCCCACTGGAGCACTCGCTCCAGAGAGGAGGCAGGCACGGACCTCCGAAGAGCCAAGCTCTGACGGGCCGGCAAGGCTGCAGCCGGCTGCTCCCTACAGCGTACCTTCTCGGTCACCTCCAGCATGGCCTCCAGCGGGAGCAGGTCCTCGTTGGCTGGGCTCAGCAGGTTGGGCGCAAGGCAGATGGCCAGGTTGCTGCAGCTCATCCTGCTGGTGGAGGCGTTGTGGGCGATGTGCTGGAGGAGGGCCAGCAGCCGCTTGAGGAGGAGGAGATTGGCTGCAGGCAACTTCTCGGCCACCCTGAGGGAACAGGGACCCACCGTTAAGAAAGCAGATGTTGCCCACAGCCCGCTTGCCCAAGGCAGGTGGGAGGCAGCGGCTGTGTTGCGCAGCTTTGCGGGTGCTCTCAGCCAGCGGTCAGGGCTCCTGCTCAACAGGCAGGCTGCTGGCCACGCTTACGCTTTCAGCTCTTCAATCTTCTCCTCCTTGCTGGCCTTCTGCATGGCTGCCATCCAGTCCTCGTAGAGGTGGCTGACGAGGAGCTTGCCGGGGATGCTTCGGAGGAAGTCCTGCAACGGCAAGGGCTCCAGCTGAGCCTCTGAACACTCCAGGCCTTGCAGGAGCTCTCGCAGCTGCAGGTCAGAAGCGCTCACCTTCAAGATGACGGCCAGCAGGAGCGCAGGCTGGCTTCCCAGGTCGACGTGCGCGCCGCAGTCCAGGGCCTCCCGCAGCTCCCGAAACGCTGGGGCGCTGGCAGCTCTGCGGAATATCCCCTCCGTCGACGGCCCTTCCCGCTGCAGGACAGCCAGCAGCTCCTGCGGGAGAGGCAGGAGGACAGGTGCTTGCCTGAGGAGCTGCCTTCCAACAGCGGCGGCCAGAGCGCTGCCCCAGCTGCGGCTCCTTGCCCCGAAACGGGGCTGGGAGCAGAAGCGTGTTGTGGGGGTGAAGAGCCCAATGCCGCGTGCGCGGAGCTGCTGGGGACACCCAGCGCCTCTGCGGAGCAGGCGGAGGGAGGGCTGGGGACCGCCTGGCCAGGCTGGCTTACCTGGATGGGCTGGGGCAGCGTGCCGTCCTCCCCGCAGACGGCTGCCAGGGGCTGGCCAAAGAGTGGCCTGCTGCAGCCGGAGCCCGCCTGCCCTGGCGCCTGGGCAGCGGCCGGGGTCCGCCGCAGAGCAAAGGGCCAGGGCAGCCCCCTCCTCCTCCTCCTGCTGCTCCCTCCTGCTGCAAAGGAAAAGAGAGCAAGAGCCCGTCAATGCAGACCGCCAGGCCAGCGCTCCCGGAGCCTGCCCTGCCCTGCCCTGCCCTGCCCTGCCCTGCCCTGCCCTGCCCTGCCTGCAGCGCGGTGCTGAGCGGTGCGGCAGGACGGGCAGGGAGCCAGCAGCTGGAGCCACGGCTCCGGCTCGGCGGCTGGGGCTCGGAGGCTCCTGAGAGCTGGCATGCCAGCGGGACAGCCTGTGCCAGCCCTCGCCCTGCCCTCCTCCAAGCTGTGGGCAGCAGCAGAGGCTCCGTGTCCCCGCAGAACCACGTCCAGCGGCCGCTGCCCAGCGGGTGTCCTTGCTGCTCCAGGTGACGTCCTCCCTTGGCGTGCCCAACCTGCATGGCGACACTCAGGGGACAAGTGAGCACAGCTCAAGCCGTTGCAGGAGGTTGCCTTTCTTTCCAAAACTCACCTGGCGAGCGGCAAAGTCCCCCTGCGTTGCCAGATGGGGCCGGCGCAGGCCCTTGCTTGGGAGCATCCTGCAAGAAGCAGGCTGCGCTTAGAGAGAGCAGCCCCGCAGCAGCAGGGCCAGCCGGC
>NW_026114255.1:0-15123 GCF_018139145.2 Gymnogyps californianus | reverse complement strand
AGCTGCTGTTGGACATTTTCTTCCCTGGCCATGGGAGCCTGTCCAGAGGAGAAAATGCATCAATAAGTTTGGGACAGATTTATCTGAGCAAAATCTATTCAGTTTCTCATAGAATCCTCCAAGACTGCCTCGCCTTTCCAGAAGATGTGCCCCTACAATCAGGTACAATTGCCCTGAATCCCTGCCCTACAGTTACAGGTAAATAGGAAACATGGGTGATCTCAGGTTAAATCCACTTTTGATATCAAAGGTGATTTCCGCATTGTTGCTCCCAATTCACCTGAGGGCACAGCAGAGCTGAGGGGATTTTGGTTTGTTTCTTCTGTTCTAGTTGTCCACCACACCTGAGGAGTGTTTTTAAGGCAGAAATCGTTGGCATTCCTGCTGCACTCCAAGTGAAACCTTGTGGGTCTTGACAGGCAAAGGGACTGTCCCTTAGTGCAGAGGGAGGACAGCCGGTCGTCCATCAGCCCTGGTCTCAGCTGCCTTGTGCTGGCAGCTTTCTGAGCTGGAGGACTATCACACTGCGGTGTTCTCCCCAAAAGAAATACTCAGGATACTGCTGAGAGCAGAGGAATCCAGTTTCCAAGTGCACATCTCCAAACCCCTGCTCCCATCTCATCGTACCTGAGGAGGATCTCATCTCTCCCTTCCCAGCCAGGGACACAGAGGGCTCATTCCAGCTGCCCACAGACAGCCTCCAGCAGCATTTCCTTGGCCTCAGCCCCGTCGTGTCTTCTCTGTTGGGCACTTGGAAAACACAAGGTTGCCATGGGTGAGTTGTGACCTTCTGGAAGGCAGCCTGCAGCCCAGCAGGACCCCCAGGGAAGGACTCAAATGTCCTCAAGATGGGCTGTGCCCTGAAGGGAGGGCCAGGTCTTCTCCAGCCCCACACACTCTAGTGCCCAGTGCCCCAAAGGCTGGGAGGGGTTTGGTTGCTTTTCCTCCATGGAAAAATCGGCATGGCAGGACCCATAGCGCTGGTGTCTCAGCTGAACCTGAATCCCCACCCCGCTGTTTGTTGGTCGGGCTGCTGGAAGGCAACCGATGGCCAAGTGCTTGTGATGCTGAGGGTAGGGAGCAAGGCAGTGAGGGAGAGGAGAGACAGGAGTTGCTCCGGGGAAGATGCTTGCACTGCAGGGGATGGCGGGAGGTGCCTGAATCCCCCCTCCCACCACATTTCTGAGCTGTGCTCCCTCTCCCCCTCTGACAATGTCTCTGCTGCCTGGAGCTGTCTCTGCCGGGAACTGCTTCTCTGTGCCCAGGGCTCTGCCCTTTCAGTGCTCACAGAAAGACAGCCCCATCCCTTTCACTGTGTGCTCAGCTCTGCCCTGCAAACCCCTCCTGGCAGCGGGGAACTGCCCCGGGGGCATCTCTCTCTGTACAAGGGCTAAGGAGCAGCTCAGATAGATAACTCCGAAAGAGAAGGGGCATCTCCGTGCCTTCTCAAGAGTGCAAAAATAAATTCCCATCTCCCACTGCCCACCCAGCCAACCAAGAGGACTACTCTCAAAGCACGGACTCCTTCCCTTTCAGGTAATCCCCACTTTGACCATCCTCTGGAAAAGTTTCCTTGGAAATGCCCTGGGGGTGATCCCCAGGGGCGCAGGGACCCTCCGCAGAAGGACAGCCCTGGGCACCCCTGGCTGCAGACCCAGCTTTCTGCCCCTGCAGTCATCCCCAAGACAAGGAAACCATCATTCCCTGTCCTACTGAAGTGCAGCAGGGAAGCCCTGCTCAAGAGCACGTCCTCCTCCTCTGCACTAGGGAAACGGTGAGAATCCTCCTGCCAGGTCCTACAGGCTGTGGGGATGAACCAGGTCTCGGGAGATGCCGCCAGGAACACCGGGTTCAGTGCCCTGCAGCCAGAGACTTACCGTAGATAGGGCTGTGAAGATTCTGCCCCAGTGAGAGCTCAGCCATCCTCCCACTCCACACTGCCTTTTAACCTCTCCTCTGCCTCGCTCCTCTCCCCTTGGTGCCTGCAGGCAGTGCCCTCAGCCCTGCTGCGCTTCGGGCAGAGCTGTCTCTCTGCTGTGCTGCCCGCTTGCCGTAAGCTCCCCCCGTCCCAGGAGGACAACCCAGCTCAGCATTAGAGCACCAGCCCAAGGCATCTCTCTTCTTGGCCCTCTTTGGACTCCCTTGAGATGTCCCTGGGGCTCCAGGGGAACCTGCTGTGAAACACGCTGAAGCAATCATTGATGTTCCCTCCCTCAGCTGGGGAGAGACACTGCTTTCCAACTGTGTCATTTCTCCTGTCAAAGACAGAGGTGGGCATGAGAATCGCCTTTCCTTGGCCCATCATCTGACAGGACAACCAGCCAGTGACAGGGAGGGATCTCCTTGACCCCTGCTGAGGCAAGGGATTCAGCTGACTCATTCGAGGCATCCCATCCTGAGCTGGAAGTCCTGGGGACTTCCTAGAAGAGGGCTCACCTCCCTCTCGTGCACAGCACCAGCCCACAGGAGGTGAGATTCCTCTTGCCTCCGTTCACGTGGGCACAAAACAGGCACCTGCATGGGAGCTGCTTCTCTCAGCTCCCATGCTAAGTAAGCTGATTGAGGGAGTTGTTCAGGTGGGAACACCTGGTGACATCTGAGGGGACACCAGAGGTTGTCCAAGTTATGGGCAGGTGACTGCAAGCTCTCAGGGAGCAGTGCTGAGAGACGGGGCAGTGTCTGGGGGCATCGTCTTGGAGCCTGGTGGGAATTCCTTTGGTACACCGAAACGACAGCAGATGTTTACGTTTAGGACAACTAAAAGCTTCCCTTTTCCTGATGTCCACAGCAGCCTATAGAGGTAGTCAGGTGACCAAATGGAGCTAAGTCCCTCTCCTTCTCTTCTCCATCAGCTCTATTTCCTAGATCTCCATTGACTGTAATGGCAGTTGGCTCATGGACATCCCCCCATTGCTTCACCTAATTCAGGGCAGGTTCTCAATGGCCAAATACAGGCCTGTGGTGCTATGCGAGATGCCAGGGCTCTCCAGCACAACTGCGTGTGGCTGGTAGGGGCAGCACAGGACCTACGGGAAAGGCATCCACGTCCAGAGCGGTTGCGTGGCAGACACCCCAGGCAGCATTGCAGACAGATTTGATGCCTTTGCCCAAGCCCAGGTGGCATCTCAGAGAGATTCGCTTTCTGTTGGCCACTGACTGAATCCCAGCACTGCAGTGAGGCACAGTCTGACCCATCTCCACCCAGTCGATGCAGGGCAGTTCATGAACAGGAAGCCCATCACACTGGGATCTCCGCTCATTTGCCTACTCTCAAACTCTGCCCGTTCTTCTTCAAGCCGTCCTTTATTCCTCCACTTGATGATACAACCAAGGAACCGTCCAAGGATTTTCACAGTGTTCCTAGCTCACAGGATGTCCACACCCAAAGGACATTTTCAGCAGCATCTGTCCTTCCTGGAGATGAGCTTCACCTCCACCACAGGCCTTCAGGAGCTTCAGCAACAGTAGAGACAGCAAAGGCTTCTCCTGCCAGGGCTACAGAGCCCAGCGCTGCTTTTCTGGCCTTGTGGGGAGCAGGGTTTCCTCTTTTGGTGCCTTCACATTGCCGTCTGCCATCCCCTCCAGCGTGTCTCTGGTCTCAAGCACAGCACTTGCATACATTGGGTCTTGGGCACGTATGGTACCGGATTTCCTGTGACAAGTCTGAGCTGGGCTGCAGTGCCACAGCTGAGGTGCTGCAGCCCAAACGTGCATCGATGCCCCCAGCCTGGGGCACAGCCAGGAGGAGCTGGAGTCCCATGGGCCATCACAGAGTTTTGATATTGATGGAAGAAATGGTGAGGTGTGGTGGGACAGCCTCACGCTGCTAGTGGGGCTGCAACGGTGCCTACGGGCTTTTCAAGGAGAGATGGGCCAGGAGGGTGAGGAGGGAGATGCCCTCTGTGTGCAGGAGCTGCTTGTATGTATGGAGCTGCTCCCTGGGCTGTGCAACAGGTTGGGTGAGGCCTTGTGGGTGAGAGTCAGAGGAGAGGTCTGTTAGTAGGACATCCTGGTGGGAGACCAAGCACCTGCAGTCAGGGGAAGTGGAGGAAGGTTTATTCAGGAAGCCATGGAAGTCTCCAGATCCATGACCCCAAGTCTTATTGGGGATTTCAATGGCCCTGACACCCACCGTTCAGTGGTAGTCCCATGGGCAGCGGCACTCAAGGGCAGCAGAGCTCAGTACAGCTGATCTCTTAGGAAAGCATCTTCCAAGCACAAGAACTGTCCACACCGATAAGCAGGAAAACAACCAGGCATTTCAGGAGAGCAGCTTGGCTGAAGAAGGAACTCATCAAGAAGCTCCATAGAAAAGAAAAGAAGCATTCAGGATGTGGATGCAGGGACTCAAGGAGGAATTTAGAAATTGGGGTGATTTTAGGGAAGCCAAGGCTTCCCGAGTGTGGGCCCCTGCAAGAGGTTCAAGGGCATCCAGAGGAGCTGTTACTGCTTCCAAAACAGTTAAAGAAAAAATCCAAGATACTGTGTGGTCACTGCTGAACTTAGTAAGAGCAAGTGTAGATAGATCTGAGATTATTCTCTATGCCTTCTTTGCCTTAGTCTTCCCCAGCAAGGTCTCCCAAGCCTTTGCTCCTTGAGGCAGGACTCTGGAGGAAAACAACCAGCAGTGGGCGTGGATGAATTCCGGTGTCACTGGAGCAAACTCAGTCCTTTCCAGTCCGTGGGGCTGGAGGGCGGCATCCCAAGGAGCGAGCAGACCAATGTCAGAGTGAGGCCACTCTCAATCATCATTGGAAGGTCATGGAGACTGGGGAACTTCCTGATGACTGGGAGCACCCAAACATTGCATGCACCTTTCAAAAATGCCCAAAGGTTGAGCAGGCTGTGCCCCTGAGTGTGTCCACTCGGATCCCCTTTCTGGGTGTCTGAAAGGCAGGCGACTGGATTTACCCACAGGAGATTGTGCCCGGCCAGCTCTTTGCTTTTTCGGAAGGAAGGGCAGGATTGCTGGACAGGGGAGAGCAGTGGTGCTCTTCTACCTGGAGGTCAGCAAGGCTTTCAGCATCGTCCCCTGCAATATTCAGTAGTAGGATATTATGGCCTGCAAGGGGGGATAAGCAGATGGGTAAAAACCAGCTGGAGAGGTGAGCTTGGAGGTACATGGACAATACGTGGTCCTCTGCCTGGAGGCATCTAGCTAGTCGGGTCCTGCAGGGCTCTATTGGCAACCTGCCCTGCTTCATGTCTTTTTAATGACCTGGAGGAAATGCGAGAGTGATTTTTCATGACATTTGTAGAAGACATCACACTGAGGAGAGCAGACGCTACACTGGAGGGCAGGGTTGCCACCACAAAGGACATAGACAGGCCGGTGGCACGGACCAATAGGAACCTCATGGTATCCAATAAGGACAAATTCAAAGTCCTTCCCCTGAAGTAGACCAAAGCTCTGCAATGAGATAGGGCAGGGACTGCCTAGGTGAGTCCTTGGGTTTCATTAGGCAAAAGATGAGCCATCAACATGGAGGGCCAACAGCACGTCTGGGCTGCACGAGCAGGAGCACAGCCAGGGGAAGTCATTATCTCCCTCTGCTTACCACTTGTTTCACCACATCCAGACTGCTTACCCAGGTTTTGGTGCCCCACAAGGCCAGAGAGACATTGGCAAACTGGAGCCAGTTCGGTAAAGGGCCACAAAGATGGTCCAGGGCTGGAGCACTTGTCCTGTTAGGAGAGGGGAGGAGCTGGGCTTGTTCACCCTGGAGAACGGAGGGCTTTGAGGGCGAGGACCTAACAGCCTTGCACTGCCGACGGTGAGGTTTCCAAGAAGTCACCGTGGTGCAAGACAGGAGCACAGGAGGCAATGAGCTGAAGCACGAGAGGGTCAGGCTCAATACAGGGAGAAACCTTTGCAAACATGAGGACAGGTCAGACACGGGAAGCTGTTTCCCAGAGGAGTGCGCGCTGCCTCCATCCCTGGAAGTGTCTCAGACCCACCTGCATAAAACCATGAGCAACCCGATGTGACCCCTGCTTTGAGTTGGCTTGTCTACAGACATCTTCCAAGGTCCCTTCCAG
This sequence comes from Gymnogyps californianus, assembly GCF_018139145.2. NCBI lineage: Eukaryota > Metazoa > Chordata > Aves > Accipitriformes > Cathartidae > Gymnogyps > Gymnogyps californianus. Next base: position 9,084 of record NW_026114255.1, on the reverse strand, counting down.
CCTGGATGACACTTCCATTCCTTCCCTTCATGGCCGGAACATTAAGGAAAGCACTCAGGTTCCCTCTGGCTGTGGCAATAATTCCCATCAGGTACAAGGCTGCATCAACCGGCACCCCAAAGAGCCACCAATGACATCCTTGGCCTCCCCTTTCCTTTCCTGCTTCCCTTTCCCCCCTCTCAAGTTCTTCACTGTTAGCACCCTCAGAGCTCCCAAAAAGTCCATCCGACCCTGGCTGGTTGGGAGGGAGTTAATTTTCTTCATCGCAGCCAGTAAGGCACCAAAGTTTGGGATTTGTGATTGAAAGAGTATTGATAACCAAGCCGATGTTTTAGCTATTGCTGAGCAGCGCTTACACAACAGGAAGGCCTTCTCTGTTTCTCACGCTGCCCCGCCAGCAAGTGGGCTGTGGCTGGGCAAGAAACTGGGAGGGGATAGAGCTGGGACAGCTGAACCCCAACTGACCAAAGGGATATTCCATACCGGATGACGTCATGCTCAGCAGTAAAAGCCTGGGGAAAGGACGAGGAGCGGGGGAGCATTTGTGGTTATGGCATTTGTCTTCTCAAGTCATCGTGATGAAGGCCTGGAAGCTTTAATGGAAATGGCTAAACATCCTCTGCCGATGGGGAAGTAGTGACTGGAATCCTTTTTTGTTTTTGCTTACAAACGGAGCTTTGCTTCACTTATGAAACTCTCTTTATTTCAACCCATGAGTTTTTCTCGCTTTTACCCTTTCCGATTCTCTTCCCCACGCTGCTGTTGGGGGGAGCAAGCAAGTAACTGGGTGGGGGCTTAGTAGCTGGCTGGGGTCAGCCCACCACCTCTGTTAATCCTTTCCCTGTTGGCCATGCTTTTCTTTTTTGCATCCTCCTGTCCTGGTTTCGGCTAGGACAGAGTTAATTTTCTCCTAGGAGCTGGTATAGTGCTGTGTTTTGGATTTAGTAGGAAAAGAATGTTGATAACACACTGATGTTTTAGTGTTGCTAAGTAGTGTTTATACTAAGTCAAGGATTTTTCAGCTTCTCATGCCCAGCCAGCAAGAAGGCTGGAGGGGCACAAGAAGCTGGGAGGGGACACAGCCAGGACAGCTGACCCAAACTGGCCAAAGAGCTATTCCATACCATATGACATCATGCCCAGTATATAAACTGGGGGGAGTTGGCTGGGAGGGGGGATCGCGGCTCGGGAACTAACTGGGCATCGTCAATGAGTGGTGAGCAATTGCATTGTGCACCACTTGCTTTGTATAGTTTAATTCTTTTAGTATTACTATTGTCATAATTATTATTATTGTTTTTCATTCCTTTCTGTCCTATTAAACTGTCTTTATCTCAACTCACGAGGTTTTTTTCCTGATTCTCTCCCCCATCCCAGGGGTGGGGGGCAGTGAGCGAGCGGCTGCGTGGTGCTTAGCTGCCGGCTGGGGTTAAACCACGACACCTGCCCTGGACTTTGTGGATTCAGCCTTGCACACTCACTTCCCACCTTTGGTTCTTTCTTGGGGGTCCACTGCAATGACACTGTGGCCCTGCCAAGTGCCAGACCCCAGCTCATTCACAGAGCCCTAAGGGCCTTTCTGCTGCCTTTCCTCCTGTCCCTTGCTCAGGGTTTGGGAGGAGAGAAAGGAAGAGCAGGTGAGGTTTGTGGGTGCCAATGATTGAGCTGGGGGAGCAGAGCCATCACATCCGAAATGATCTAAAGGCTATGCTAGTTCTAAAGTGTTCTCTTCAGCTCCTTTCTTGGAGGCCTTACATCTCCCACAGGAACCTGCAAATGCTGAGATCCCTCCATCCTTCTCTTTCAGCAATTCAGTTGAGAGTACCCAAGGCAGAGGCTTTCTTTCAATTCTGTTTACAGCCTAAAGCACCCCATGCTCTGCAGCTATGCCAGGAAACTTGCAGAAGGAAGGCACTCCTCTGGACAAGGGTGTTGTTCCCAGGAATCTCAGGAGGCATGGCATACTGTCAGCTGTGTTGACGGAGCTGGTCAAATGCCTCATCTCCATGTCTGTAATGGTGGCCTAGGTGCCTGCTTCACGTGTAAGCTCTCTCTCTGGATGCTGGCATGTACTGAGCAACCTGGTCTGACCTCAGAGCTTGCCCTGCTTGGAGCTGGGCGTTGCACTACCAACCTCCTTAGCTGCCTTCCACCCTGAATTCTCCTATGAGCATATGATGCAGAGACCCTCACCTCCACCTTCATCTTTTCTCAGAGGGCACGTGGTGAAGGCACAGGCTCTTGGAAGGGTTGGTGGAAAGAGTCTTCTGGGGGTCTCTAGTCCAGCCTCCAGGCTGGCTGTGGCTGTGGAGCTGAAACCTGAAGAGCTCCAAAGGTGGAGGATCACAGCAACGCTCCTCCTAGTCATTTTCTTTTCCTTGAGGCTCAGCCTGAAGCTCCCAAGAGGCAGTTTGTGGCTGTTGCCTCTGTCATATCATTGGCCACTGCAGAAGAGAGCTTGGCTCCATCATCTCTCCACGTAGGTGTAGGCTCTTCTTATGAGGTTGCCCCGTGCCTCCACTTCAGCAGGCTAGAGAGGCCCAGTTCCTCAGACTCCCTCACAGCTCCTGCTTTAGGCTCCTCACTCCATCTTGGCAGGCCTCCTCCGCACCCTCTCCAGTCTCTCCATTCCCCTTTTGAAAGGCAAAGCCCACTGGCTCATATGGCAGCCATCAGGACTCGCAGGCCCTTCTCCTCAGGGCACTCCTTAGCTGCTGTGCTCACTGCCCGATGCTGCTGCCTGGAGTTCTTCTGCAGCTTTTCCTTCTCAACCTTCAGGTTTCTGTTGGCCAAATCCCCAGGGGGGTCAAGGTCCCTCTGCACTGAACCTCCAGCAGGCAGGCATTCAAAGTACATGTGCTGATGTCCCTCCTGAAGGCATGATGCCTCTACCAAGACCAGAACTTTAAGCAGCGACAGGACACTACAGATAAGAAAAGAGTACTAGTGTCATGGAGTTGCTAATCAAGGTAGAAAGCACCGGGATAACCATCTCAGAAACAAGAAAGGAGGGTGCAAAGTGAGGAAATGCAGCGCCAGTGGGGAAATGGTGAAAAGGGGTTGACTTTTTGCAAGGGAGTGGATAAGGTTGGTTAAAGAGTAGGACTGGAGAGGTGGGGAAAGAGTGAAAGGGAATGAATGGGGAAGCAAAGGAAATGATCAGGGCTGTTTGGGGATACCTGTCAAGTAGCCCTGCATCTGAGCCACACAGCCTGGAGCAGCACAAGAAAGCTGCTGCTGCTCTGACTATGCTAACATGTGACGTACTTGCTTCCATGGTCACGGAAACCTGAGAGCTTTCCTTACTGTCACCACTGCCTTACTGAGGCATGATTACCATGTGGTAAGTCCATGCTGCCTGCTTTTGGACACATTCTTCTCTTTTAGGTGCCCAGAAATGTCACTCAAGAGGCCTCTCATTGATGGCCCTCCTCAAAGTGAGCTTGTACAGCCTGTGGTTCCCTGGGTTGCACTTTTGGCCCCTTTCAAAGATGGTGCAACATTGGCATGTCCTCACTCACAAGAGACCTCTACTAATCCCAATTCAAAAGGGATATTCCAAAGAAATATCAATCATCTTCCCCTGTAACTTCCTACCACTTTTGCCTGTTCTATGGTGTATTTAGTTTCTCTGATCTTTCATATACTTGCACCTGTCCTGATACAATGACCATTTCTGAAGTCATCTTGTCAGATGCAGATGGCCGAGGCAAAGGCCCTTTCCATTATTCTCCACTTTTCTCCTCCCCTTACTCTTTGTTCATTCACATCCCTCTCACCTATGCTGCTGCTTGGAGGTTCAGGGAGTAAAAGTTGGCCTCTCTTTCAGTAGTCTAATTCTCTCTGTAGCCAACTTTTTAGTTATGTTTCTATCCAGCTTTTTGTATCTACCCATCTAAAACATTTCTGACAAGATTATCCTTTGTAAAAAGGCAACCTCACTAGAGGCAGCTTGTACTGAGCCTATGGTTACAGAGTGTGTTTGATTGTTTATGAAAAGTGATCATGCTTTACTTTTCTTGTCTTACAAATAGGAAAAAATCTTCTGTGCCTGTGTGCAGCCAGTTCTCTAAGGAGAGCAGGCGGGAGATGGTGCAAAGGAGCTGTAACATCCAGCTGCAGACTTCAGTGGAGAAGTCTGATGCAAGGAAGAGTGATGCAAGTCCCAGGTGGCCAATGTCAGAAATGGTGAGGCTGGGGAGGTGAGGAGCAAAGTTCTCCATACAGTGTCAGACCTCAAGGGACTGCTTTTCCTACCTGCCCAGACCTCCTGAGGAGACACTCTGCATCAATATTAATCAGAGAAAGCTTCTATCACCTCTTCTTTAAAATGAAAAGTAATTAAAAATATACTTTAAAAAACCTCATTCTTATTAGGTGCACTTAAATCTTCTCCTTCTCTACAGTATGAAATGACTCCAATTAGCTGTACAGGGCTTGAAGACTTGAAGAAATTAGGAAGAGAAATAGTTCATTAGGCTTTCTGTATTTTAATGAGCCCCATGATGTATTTGGTGCTGAATCCATGAACCTCAGACACTGGGAGGAGATTGAACAAACCTCTCAAGAAGTCCAAGTCAGAAGCAAAACCCAAAGTACCTTGAAGCACTGATTGGCCCCACTGAGGGCCTTTACTGACAAAGCCTCCCCAGGGACTCGTTAGAGCAGAGAATTGGAGGCTGTGATTGCAGGTAGGCAAAGGCACTGTGCAGGTGGCTGTAATGCTGAGAAAACCCTTGCTTTGCTTTATGAAGCAGAAAGGCAAGCCCTGATCTCCAGCCCATGGCAAGGGAGGTCCTGTCCCTCACGCGTGGCTCAGGGCTCTTCCTGGGACCGTGGGATGTGGGGTGTGCAAGGCCGAGCGAAGGACAACAATGGCACAACAACTTCCAGCTTCGCCATGGGGCTGCGAGGAGGCATCGAGGCCCCAGTGCCATGAGGACAACATGTCTTCTCAGAGACCTCAGTGGCAGAGACAACTGCCAGCATGGGGACAGAAACCCTGGTTCTGTCGGTGCCTTCCAGCATTGCCAGCGCCCTTTGCCATCTCCACCGCAGGCTGTTCTACACTGTCCTACACCTGCCCCTCTTTCCCTGCAGGCTCTAGGCACCCATCTCGCTTCCCCGCCTTGCTCTCACCTCACCATTTCCGTACGTTCACTGGTGTATCTCCACCCTCACTGGCTGTTCCTTCAAACACAAAGCCATGGGCTGATCCACACTCCTTCTGGGTGACCTCTTGCACCACAGCAGTACCCTTCGAATGACACTTCTTCCTCCTGATAGCCAGTCTCCACCTTCCAAGTTGCACTTTGTCATATTTTTTTCTCTCTCTTTTGCTTTTCCCCGCTACCAAGGAAAGCTTGACCATCTCAGAAAGGACCCTTCAAGCAGGCAACCCAACCCGTTAGCCTTCTTGTGGCCTTTCACCTGACCAGAGAGAAGTAACCTCACCATGATCTTCTAAACCACATGAGTGCTGCTGGCCTTTCAGCTTCTCATATAGACGCGACCAAGCCATGTGCCTGCGGCTGTCCCATCATGTACTCAGGCGGAATGGACATGACAACCCCTATCCAAGCCCCTTCCTGGACAGGGCCTATGGGGTACTCGGGCAGAGGTACTTTCCCAGCCATGTTCCTTCTGCTGCCTAGCACCTCCAGAGACAGAACTGACCTCACAGTCCCCTTCACAGCCATACCCTTCCTACTGGATGAGGAGTTTCTGAGACACAAGCAACCTCATAATACCATACCCATCCACCACCCTCCTTATGGCACAAGACCTGACTGGATAAAGTATGCTTGTTTTATCAAGTTTGTCAAATATATTTCCTACCAACGATTGGAGTGGAGAAACATTCTTCAGAGGAACTGATGTATTTGTGTTGACACATTTTATATCTCCTCTTCTGCCTCTTTTTTTCCCCTTCTTCCTCAGCCTATTCAACTTTCAAAAACCTCTTCAAGGGAAAGATTCATTGACTCACAGGTTAACGCAAGTGTGAAGAGAGCCCTGAACATCATTGTGTCCGACTTTCCTGCTCAAGGCAGGGTGAACTAGATGAGGTTGTTCAAGGCCTCCCCAAGCTTTGCATCATCCACAAAGGAGCTGAAAGCGCACTCCGTCACATCATAGAGGGGGATAATAAAGATGGTCAACAGTGTTGGCCCAAGTGCTGGTCACTGAGGGATGCCGCTAGTAACTGGCTGCACGGAGGACTTTGTACCACTGACGACATTTGGGCTTGATCATCCAGCCAGCTTCCCACCCACCGTAACATCCACTTCTTCAGCCCAGATAGCACCAACCTGGCTTGAAGGACACCATGGGAGACCATGTCAAAGGCCTTGCAAAATCCCTGTACACAACATGCCTACTTTCCCCTCTCCATTTTGGTTCAGCCATCCCTTTCTTGTCCTTCAAGTGCCTGGAGGGGCTGCAGGAGGACATGTCCCATCACCTTCCCAGGGACGGAGGTAGGATGACCAGCCTGTAATTCTCCCAATTCTCGTTCGTCCTTCTTGAAGATGACTTTGAGTCTGCCTTTCCATGGACCCACAACCTCTCTCCTTGCTCTGGCACTTTTGAGGGCACAGTCCAGAATCACAGGCAAGGGTGACGTAGCAAACAGGAGCACCTGCAATGAGCCTGTCCAAGGCAGCTGAGCTGAATCTCACTGGGAGGGTGGGGGTTGTTCCTGGAGTCACCACAGCAGTGTCAGGGCTCTGTCAGGTGTCCACAGCTGAGCTGGCCTCAGGCACTCCTGATGCACACAGATGTGTTCAGAGACACGAGCCCTTCCCTTGCACACGCACAGGCAGTGCATTGCAGGAGTCACCGTCTCTCTGGCCTCCTCTTGCCACTCCCAGAGGCTGGGAGGCACCTCAGCCCTGCCGTGTGTCGCCCTGCTCTGCACTCATCTGAGATGCCCCAAGGCAAGAGAAATGGACACAGGGACCTCCATTCAAGGAACACATCCCAGTGCTGCATTCAGGTGTTTTCCCATGGGATGTTATTCCCAACATGAAGTGACCTCAAGATGTTGCCTGTCTCTCAGGCCTTCAGGGAAGCCCTAGGAATAGCTGGTGGCATTTGTGCTCACTCAGGTTCATCTCACCTCACGCGCATGATGTGCATGCTTACATCTCATCCATACAATGCCAACATGGACTTCTGAGCTACTCATTTGGTGTCCCTCCGTGGAGGGTCAAAGAACCTCTCGAAAAGGGATGAGAGGCGAGTGCTGGAAATGGTGGCTGTGAGGGGCTAGTCCATGATGATTGCCCTGGGGCAGCTTCCCCAGGGTGTCCAGTGAACATGGGCACAGACCAGACCCTGCTCTGCTGGTCCTTCAGGTCTCTCACAGGAGGCCTGGCTGTGCGAGGACACTGCTGCATGCCCCAACCCTGCACACTCACACTGTTTAGCTGTACACTGGTGTCTTCATCTGCGGGCCACTTTCTTGGGCATGTTTGTGAGAGCAACTTTGGAAGAAGACCTAAGCCAGGCACTGCCTCAGGAGATGCCCTTTCATGATGGAACCACTCTTACAGAGGCCAGCTCTGTCACAGAAGTGCCCATTGCCTGTCCCTGCCTGCGGTCACAGGACTGCCACGCAGCAGGACTATGACCAAGCTGCCAGAGCAATCAGGCCTTACACCAAACCCAAGGATCAGAAAGAGAGTGTGGAAGTGAAAAGAGAACAGCTCTGGAAGACCAAGTGCTCCCTGGCAGTGCTGCCATGCTGGGACACTCTTCCTCTCCACCTCTGCACACAGCGACTGTCCCTGCAGCTCCAAAAGTCTTGAGGAACGATCTTAGAAAAGAAAAAGTCGCTGCAGGGCCCTTTATTTTGTTTAACACAGACAGCACAGCTCCTCATTTACACAGCCACTTGGTCAGAAAAGAAAAGCAGAGAGTGAATTAGAAAGGGATGAAAACATTATCACAAGTAAAACACACCACACCACCAAAAACTACAGATGACCAGCTGGGCCTGTAACGAGTTACATTATAACTGCTCTGCAGAAGAAGATGGGCAGTTGATTGCTTTAGATAACATCCAGTCATCAGTTTCCATAGGCATCCTTGAGCTCCTTGTTCCTCAGGCTGTAGATGAGGGGGTTCACTGCTGGAGGCACCACACGAGTACAGAACTGACACCACCAGATCCAGCAATGGGGAGGAGATGGAGGGGGCTTCACGTAGGCAAAGATGGCAGTGCTGACAAAGAGGGAGACCACGGCCAGGTGAGGGAGGCATGTGGAAAAGGCTTTGTGCCGTCCCTGCTCAGAGGGGATCCTCAGCACGGCCCTGAAGATCTGCACATAGGACAGCACAATGAAACAAAACACCAAACACTAAACAGGCACTAACCACAAGAAGCCCGACTTCCCTGAGGTAGGTGTCTGAGCAGGCGAGCTTGAGGATGTGGGGGATTTCACAGAAGAACTGGTGCAGGGCATTGCCTTGGCAGAGAGGTAGGGAAAATGTATTGGCAGTGTGCAGCACAGCATAGAGAAACCACTGCCCCAGGCAGCTGCTGCCATGTGGACACAAGCTCTGCTGCCCAGGAGGGTCCCGTAGTGCAGGGGTTTGCAGATGGCAACATAGCGGTCATAGGCCATGACGGTGAGAAGACAATACTCGCTGCAATCAAGAAAAAAGAAAAAGACTGGGCAGCACATCCCAAGTAGGAGATGGCCCTGGTGTCCCAAGGGAATTGGCCATGGCTTTGGGGAGAGTGGTGGAGATGGAGCCCAGGTCGAGGAGGGAGAGTTAAAGAGGAAGAAGTACATGGGGTGTGGAGGCAGTGGTCGCAGGCTACGGCAGCGATGATGAGGCCGTTGCCCAGGAGGGCAGCCAGGTAGATGCCCAGCAAGAGCCAGAAGTGCAAGAGCTGCAGCTCCCGCGTGTCTGCAAATGCCAGGAGGAGGAACTCAGTGATGGAGCTGCTGTTGGACATTACTTCACTGTGGGCATGGGGGACTGTTGGAAGAGGAGAAAACATTGACAAGTTAAGGCAGACTTCTTTGAGGCAGTCCTATGCTGTTTCCCAAAAAATCCCCAAAATTACTTGTC
>NW_026114254.1:0-15142 GCF_018139145.2 Gymnogyps californianus | reverse complement strand
TTTTTTTCTTTCTCCATTTCTCTGCCCCCCGCTCCCCATCTCTCTCTTTCTTTCTCCTCTGCCGCTGTGCTCTCACCATCCCTCCTTCTCTCTCCCCCCTCCTTTCTCTATCGTTATCCTTGCATCCCTCATTGTCTCTCCACTCTCCCCATCCCTAATTTTCCTTTTCCATTTCTCTGTCCTGCTTTCAGTCCCTGTTTTTCCTCTGACCTCATCTCTCTCTCATTCTCCCTGTTGCTTTCGCTTGCTTTCTATCCCAGTGTCCTGCTCTCCATCCCTCTCTTTTTCTCTGTATCCATTTTCTTCCTCCCTGTCCCTCACTTGTTTTCTGTATTCCTCTTTCCTTCCTCCTGTCCTTCCTTCCCCCTGCCTCTGGCCTGCTGCTTGTCACTGGTTTTTCTTTCTCCCACTCTCTGGGTTCTGTCCCTCTCGTTCTCTCTCTGTCCCTCTGTCCTTCCTCCAACCTGTGTTTTCCGCTCTCTATCCCTCTGCCCCTAACGCTTCTTTCTCCATCTCTCAGTCCTGCTCCCTGCCCCTTTTTTCCTCCCACTGTCCATCTGTCCTGCTTCCTCTCTCTGGTTATTCTGCCTTTATCCCTCTGTCCTGCTGCCTGTCTCATTGTTTCTAGTTATACCCCCTGTCCAGCCAGCTGTCCCTTTTTTCCTTCCTCTCTTCCCTACTCTGGCCCTACTTTTTCTTGCTCCATCTCTGTCCAGCAGCCCATCGTCATTTTTTTTTCCTTCTCTGTCTCTTTGTCTTAATCTGCATCTGGTTCCCCGCCCTGCCCCCAGTCCTCAGTCCTGTTCCTTGTCCCGCTTTTTGTGTCTCCATCTCCCACGCTCTATCCCCATCTTTCTCTCTCTCTCCCCCTCCTTCCTTTTCCCTCCTTTTTCTCTGCGTCCCTTTGTCCTGTTGCTCATCAGTGTTTTTTCCTTCCATTCCTCTGTCTTGCTCCCTGTCCCTTACTTCTCTGTCAGTCCCTCTGTCCTGTTGCCTATCATTATTTTGCTGTCTGCATCCCACTGGCCTGCTTCCCGTTCATCTCTTTCGGCTCTATCCTCCTGTCCTTCTCCCCAGCAGTATTTTTTCTTTCTCCAGCTCTCTGACCTGCTCCCTGCCCCGCTCTTTTTCTCTCTGTCACTTCCCTGTACCTCTCTCTCTGAAATCTTGTGTCCCGCTCCTTGTCCCTCTCTGTTTATATCCCGCTGTCCTGGTCCCTGTCCCTGTCCCTCTCTTTGCCTCTCTACCCCTCTGTCCCTGTCCTTGTCCCTGTTTTTTCTTTCTCCATCTCTTTGTCCTGCTGCCCATCTCTGTCCAGTTCCCTTTCTTTTTTTTTTCCCTCTCTTGGTTACTCTGCTTTTCTTCCTGTCCCTATTTTTTTTCCTCTCTTCATCCCTCTGTCCTGCTCTGTGTTCCCTCCCTCTCACTCCCCCAGTGTCCTGCTGTGTGTTACCCGTCCTTCTCCCTGTTGATTTTTTCCTCTTGCTCTATCCGTCTGTCGTGCTCCCTAGAAGTATTTTTTTATTGTGTATTTCTCTTCTTCTGCCCATTGCTATTTTTTCATTCTCCATCTCTCTCTCCTGCTCCCCATCCTCCCCTTTCTCGCTCTGTCATTCTTTCCTCTTCCCTGTACCTCTGCTTTTCTGTATCCTTGCAACCCACTCCCTCTTCTCCCTCTCTGTCACACTGTCTTGCTCCCCATCCCTCTCTTTTCTTTCTGCCCTTCTGATGTGTGTGTCCCCAACCCCCCCTTTTACATGTCCCAGTCTTTCTCTCTACATCCTTCTGTCATTCTCCTTCTCTTGCTCTTCTTGCTCTTTTTCGCTCTTCCTCTATCCTGCTGCCATCACTGTTTTTTCCTTTTCCACCCCTTTGTCCTGCTCCCTGTCCTTGTCAATCTTTCCCTTTGTTCTGCCTCCGGTCTTTCTTTGTTTTCTCCATCTCTGTCCTTTTCCCTGTACCTTTTTCTCTCTGCCCCTCAGTCCTTCTCCCTCGTCTTATTTTTCTCTTTCTGCCATCCCTCTCTTTTTCGCTGTGACCCTCTGTGCTGTTCCCTTTCCTTTCTTTCTCCAATTATCTGTTGTCTTACCTGTCCCTCTCTCTCTCTCCCCCTCTGTCTTGCTCCCTGTCCCTATTATTTATTGCTTCACCTGTCTGTCCCGCTTTCTGTCTCTGTTTTCTCTCGTGCTCCATCTTTCTGTAATTCTCTCTGTTGCTCTCATTGTGTCTCTATCCCAGCATCCTGCTCCCTGTCCCTCTCTCTTTTGCAGTATCCTGCTTTCTGGCTCCCTGTCCCTCACCTGTTTTCTATATCCCTCTGTCCTTCCTCCTGTCTTTCCTTGTCCCTCTGGCCTGCTACCCATCACTATCTTTTTTTTCTTTCTCCCCCTCTCTCGCCCGGTCCTGTCACTCTCCTCCTCTCTCTGTCTCTAATGTTTCTTTCTCCATTTCTGCCCCGCTCCCTGTCCCTTTTCTCTTATTCCCTCTGTCCTCCATCCTCCCCCTAACTTCTTGTCTGTATGTCTCCATACCACTGCCTGTCCCGCCATTTCTCGCTATATCCCCCTGCCCAGCTCGCTGTCCCATTATTCCCCTCTGTCCTGCTCCCTGGCCTTTTTTCTCATCCTGCAGTCCATCACTGTTTAATCTTTCTCCCTCTCTTTGTCCTCATCTGTGTGTCTCTTCCCCCCCCCCCCTCAATCCCTCTGGCTTTTTCCCTGTCTTTTTCTCTCCCTCCCACCTTCTTTGTTCCTCTCATTCAATTTCTCTCTTCATCCATCTGTTCTGCTGCCTGCTCATCACTTGCTCTCTCTTTCCCTCTGTCCTCCTCCCTGACCCTGTTTTTCTTCAGCCATATCCCTGCAGGGCTCCTCATCCCTTTTTTTATTGATTTCTCCATCTCACTGTCCTTTTCCCTGTACCTGTTTGTTTCTTTGCTCCTCAGTCCTTCTACCTCATTTTATTTTTCTCTTTCTGTTCCTTTCTCCTGCTCCCCATCGCTGTATTTTCGTTCTCTGTAGCTGCTGCTCCAGTAACGACTGCCAAGTTGTCCCAGAGGAAGGGTGAGTGTACAGGCACCGAGCCCCAGAGCAGACTCATTCCTGGGACTTACTGACATTAACGAATAAACACGCGTTGTCTCCTTTGCACTCATGGCTGTGTTTGTAGCCCTTTGTACTTGGTGAGTGGCTGTCACCCAGTCCAGGGGAGCAGGTTACCTAGTGGGTGTAAGGGGCCATGGCTGCAGCTGTGGGCTGGAGCTGGAAGAGCCCCGGGGGGGCCAGTGGGGCTGATGGGGATGGCCCCTCTGTATCACAGGGCTGCAGCCCCAGGGGATGGTGCTGCTGGGGCATGCCTGCCTGAGAGTGCCAACGAGCTGCAAGGATGTTTCCAACCGAGAGGTTGGTGGTCAGTTGGAGTCAGGCCCCATCAGGGCAGCTCCCAGGGATTTTTCTGAGAGCTGGTGGAGAGGAAGCAGGAAGAGGGGCAGGAGATGGATGCCCCACCCCTCTGGGGACCTGGAGGCCTTCCCACCCCCTGGAAAAGGCGCCGGGTGCCTCCCCAGCTCAACAAAACTCCTCCAGCCCCGCTCACCCCATGCAGCTGCCCCCAGCTCCAGCACCTCTCCTGAAGCCTGGCCCATAGCCACAGGCTGCTCCCAAACCCTGTCCTCATGGCAGCAAGCTGCCCCTCCAATAGGCTTTATTCTCCATCAATGCAGGTGCCTTTAGCATCAGTCCGGGGAAAGAGCGCTGCCCTCCAGAAGCTCCTGCGGAAGGAGGGGTTCCTGCCTGAGGAGAGCTACAGTCAGCCCTGTGGATAACAGTTGCTTGCTCTTTCCCTCTCCCAGAGGCAGCGCTGAGGACTCGGTTGTCAGTTCCTCCCGGGGATGTTGTGGACTGCATCTGGCTCAGGTTTGGGTGGGTTGCCTTTGGCCTCGTTCTCCGAGCGCTTACTGGCTGTGGACAGGAGCTGCTGGGGCTGAAGCTGGAGAGGCCAGAAAAAGGAAAGCAGCTGAAGACTAAAATAAAGGGGATCCAGCCAGCAGCAGCCTCCAGCTGCAGACAGGAGACAGCCTGCCTCTCCGGGTGAGGAAGGATCCCTCTCAGTATAGTCCTCAGCAGATCCGATCACCAGTGTGCACTGCAGGGTCTATATGTGCAACCAAAAGCACACTACAGCCATGTAGTGTGTGCTCGTGTGAGGCTATGTATCTGGGAAGCCTCATACTGTAAGAGCTGTAAAGACACCAATCTATTCTTTTGGGTGGATGACAGTCAAGTGACTGGCGCTACAGAGGAGGAAGGGAGGGGGTGGGGGAGAGAGACAGACAAAGACGCATCCGAACTGTCAGATTTTCCCAGCAGCTCTTGGGAGTGGCAGCTGTGGCGAGTCCTGGACCCTTGGGGCCATGTTGCCCCTCTTCAGCATCCCGGTCCCCTCCATTCTGTTTCTCTCATTGCTGTCATTTTTTTCACTTCCCTGTACCTCTCCCTCTCTCATTCTCCCAAGTCTCCCTCTTTCTCTGTCATTGTACCTTTCCACGTTCTTTTTCTCTCTGTGTGCTTCTGTCCTGTTCCCTGTCCCTCTTTTTTTCATCCTCTGTCTCTGTCCTGCAGCCCATCACTATTTCTGTCTTTCTCCATCTATCTGTCTGTCTTCCTATCCCAATTCTTTTTAATTCCTCCCTGTCTGCCCTTTAGCCCTTCACAATTCTCAACCCCAATTCTCTCTGTCTGGCTCCATGTCCCTATTTCTAAATTCCTCTCTCTCTGCCCTGTATTCTAGATATGCTTTTTCTTGCTTATATTTTCTTGTTCCAGGTCCCTGTCCCAATGTTTTCATTTCTTCCCTCTGTCCCATAGCCCATTTTTGTCTTTATTGTTCTCTCTCTGTCTGGCTCCCTGTCCCTATTCTTTAATTCCTCTGTCTCTCCCCTTTAGCTCATCGATTTAAAAACAAACAAAAACCTCAGTCTCTCTCTGCCCACCTCACTGTCCCCCTTTTTAATTCCTCCCTCTCTGCCCTGTGGGCCATCGCTATTCTTTGTTTTTCTCCATCTCTCTCAGTCTGGTTCCCTGTCCCTTCCTCTTCTCTGGCCTGTAGCCCATCGCTATGGTTTTTTTCCCCTCTGCCTCTCTCTGCCCTGTAGCCGATCGCTGCTGTATCAGCTTTACGCAGCAAGGTTTTGTTAGCTGGGGGCGGGGGGCAGGGGCTGCAGGGGTGGCTTCTGTGAGAAGACACCAGGAGTTGCCCCCATGTTGGGCACAGCCAGTTCCAGCCAGCTCCAAGACAGATCTGCTGCTGGTCAAAGCTGAGCCCATCAGCAACGCTGGTAGCGCCTCTGTGATGGCATATTTAAGAAGGGCTGAAAAATGCTGCGCAGAAGCTGTGACAAAGGAAATGGGAGTGTGAAACAGCCCTGCAGACACCAAGGTCAGTGAAGAAGGTGGTGGGGGGATGAGGTGCTCCAGGCACCAAGGCAGAGATTCCCCTGCAGCCCGTGGTGAAGACCATGGTGAGGCAGGCTGTCCCCCTGCAGCCCATGGAGGTGTATGGCAGAGCAGACATCCACCTGCAGCCTGTGGAGGACCCCATGCTGGAGCAGGGGATGTGCCTGAAGGAAGCTGTGACCCATGGAGAGCCCATGCTGGAGCAGGCTCCTGTCAGCAGCTGTGGCCCCATGGAGAGGAGCCCATGCTGGAGCAGGCTTGCTGGCAGGACCTGTGGCCCCATGGGAGGGACCCCACACTGGAGCAGAAGAAGAGCGTGAGGAGGAAGCGGCAGAGACAACATGTGATGAACTGACCGCAACCCCTGCTCCCTGTCCCCTGCGCTGCTCGGGGGAAGGAGGTGGAGAAGTCAGGAGTGAAGATGAGCCCAGGAAAAAAAGAGAGGGTGGGGGAAGGTGTTTTTTAGATTTGTTCTTATTTCTCATTATCCTACTCTGATTTTGGTCGACAATAAATTAATTTCCCCAAGTTGAGGCTGTTTTGCCTGTGACAGTAACTGGGGAGTGATCTCTTTGTCCTTATCTCGACCCACAAGCTTTTTTGTTGTATTGTCTCCCCATCTTGTTGAGAAGGGGGAGTGACAGAATGGCTTGGTGGGCAGCCAAGGTCACCCCACCAGTTTCCTTCTATCAGGCTCCCTGTCCCTATTTTTTAATTCTTGCCTATGTTTCTTGAACCCAGTCACTTGTCAGATTTTCTTGCTACCTTTCCCTCTGTCTTCCTGACCTACTTTTAATTTCTTGCCTGCGTTTCTTGTACTCTGTTGCTTTTCAGATTTTCTTCATGTCTCTCTCTATCCATCTCCTCTCCCTATGTGTTAGTTCTTGCCTATGTTTCTTGTACCCTGTTGCTTTTCAAAATGTTCTTTCTACGTCTACCTCTATCCGGCTCCCTGTTTCTCTCTTTTATTTCTTGCCTATGTTTCTTTTCCCCTATCACTATAAACTTTTCCCATCCCTTGTCTTTTCTCTGTCTTGTTGTCCTGCCGGTCCCTTCCGCCTCCCTCCCCTGGTCCCCGTCTCTCTTATTTATTCCTCCATCTCTCTGTCCCTGGTTGGTTGCACAATCTCTCTGCTCTCCTCTGTCTACATCATTGTCCTGCTCCCCGTCCCTCTCTTGTTTGCAGCATCCCCTTTTCTGGCTTCCCTGTCCCACACCTCTATGTCCCTCTGATACCAGCTGTTCTAATTGCATGTAAATACACCTTAGTAGCTGTTATCTTGTAACTGCTAGAAGTTATGTGAAGCATGTGCAAGGACAGACAGAGCTTTTTTTAACAGGACCTTTCCCTAAAGTAACAACCACAAGGACACGTTCAGTCAACAAGGGATAGAATGCTTACTTGACAAAAATAACAACTTAATGTGAACTTTGTCTCGGACCACCGAGACCACTCGGAACCCCCGCTCATGTGTAGTATAGTTTTGCAACGTTACCAATACGTAAATGTAGTAAATAGGAGGGATTAGTGTGACATGTATGTAATGTGAATAGGATGTATGAAATGGGATGTATAAATAGGCTAAGTTTTATATTTGATTTTGCACTCAATTTGGGGAACTTCCCCGAGCGTCCGATTCTGCGCACTATCGAATAAAGCAATGTCTCCTTCCCAAATGTGGCCTTTCTGTCTGTTTCAGAAGTCAGGAAAAAGAAACGATAACACCTCTGTCCTTCCTCCTGCTTTTCTCTTCCCTTTTCTCCCTCTGTCCTGCTGCCTTTGGGCACTGAGCCTTGTAGCCAGCTCACTGCCGGGATTTCTTATGTGCCTTAAGGCATAAACTTCTCCTGCCTCCTCTGTGCCCCTGGCTGTGTTTGCAGCCCCTGGGTGCAGAGCTCCTGGCTGTGGACAGGAGCAGGGCAGGGGGTGATGTGCTGTGGGGCTTTGGCAACGGCCCCTGTTCCCGATGGGCCCCAGCTGGGGCTGGAGCTGGGGCAGCCCCAGGTGTGGCCAGTGAGGCTGAGGATGGGGCTGGCCCTGCTGTGGGAAGGGGCTCTAGCTGGAGAGGGGGCTGCCTGGGCATGGCTGCCTGAGGGAGCTGAGGAAGGGGAACTGGCTGAGGAGGGAATCCAAGGGGGTCCTGCACAGGCAGCTGCCTCCAGCAAGGAACAGGCAGTCCCTGTGGTGAGGAAGGATCCCTCCAAGCCATCCCGAACACAGCAGACCACCAGCACATGGTGCTGGGAGCTCGATGCCTCTGTTGACTGTGCGTGAGCTGCCATGTATTGAGGAATTCTTCCAGATGAGGAGCATCAAGGCCTCCGCTGCGTGCTGCTGAGTGGGCAAGGGTCGGGTAGGTGGCACTGCAGAGGAGGGAAGGGCAGAGAGAGAAGCATCGGGGTGGTGAAGGTCTCCTGCCAGCACCAGGAGCTGCGGTGAGTCACACGTCCTCTCCTCTGCATCCTGGCCCATCTCTGCCACCCTTCTCCAGATGTCTGCCTGCCTCCATTCCTCCATCTTCCTCTCTGCCCGCCCACCTCCCTGTATGGCTCCTGAAAACCTATTCTTCTGCCAACTCTGCCCAGTACCCCGTGTTGCCTTTTAAATTTTTGTGTGTCTCTCTCTAACCAGCTCCCTCTCCCTATTATTTAGGTTTTTTGCACTGCCTTGTACCCCATTACTTTTAAAATGTTATTTCTATGTCTCACCCTATCTGGCTCCCTGACCCTATTTTTTAATATCTCCCTGTCATGGTTTGACCCCAGCCAGTAACTAAGCACCACACAGCTGCTCGCTCGCTTGCTTGCCTGTCCTCCCCCTCCCCTCCGTGGGATGGAGGAGAGAATTGGGGGGGGGGGGAGGGGAGAAAAACTTGTGGGCTGAGATAAAGACAGTTTAATAGGACAGAAAAGGAAGGGGGGAAAAAATAATAATAGAATATACAAAACAAGTGATGCACAATAGAATTGCTCACCACCTGCTGACCAGTGCCCAGCTAATCTCTGAGCCACGGTGTCCCTGGCCAACTTCCCCAGTTTATGTACTGGGCATGACATCATATGGTGTGGAATATCCCTTTGGCTCGTTTGGGTCAACTGCCCTTGCTGTGTCCCCTCCCAGCTTCTTGTGCACTCCTTGTGCACTCCCAGCCTCCGCTGGCAGGGCAGTATGAGAAGGTGAGAGGTTCTTGACTTACTATAAACACTGCTTAGCAACAACTAAAACATCAGCGTGTTATCAACATTATTCTCATCCTAAATCCAAAACACAGCACTATAGCAGCTACTAAGAAGAAGTTTAACTTTATTCCAGCCAAAACCAGGACACTCCCTCTGCTCTGTACCCCATCGCTTTTCAAACTTGCTATGCCTCCCTCTATCTGGCTCCCTTTTTTATTTCTTCTTGCTCTATCTGGCTCCTATTTTTTATTGCTTCTTGCTCTTTCCTTTACCCCGTCGGTTTTAAAATTTTCTTTATACATATGTCTCTCTCTCTCCAGCTCCCTGGCCTTATTTTTTTAATTTGAGTCTGTGTGACTTGTACCCCATTGCTTTTTGAATTTTCTTTCTATTTCTCCCTCTATCTTCCTCCCTGTCCCTATTTTTAAATTCTTTCCTGTGTTTCCTGTATCCTGCCGCTTTCTAGTCTCTTTCTATGTATCCCCCTATCCATCTCCCTGTCTTTATTTCTTAATGTCTTCCTATCTGTCCTGTACCCCATCGCTTTTAAAATTTTATTTCTGTGTCTCTCTTTATCCAGCTCAGTGCCCCTATTTTTTAATTCCTCCCTTTAGCTGGGGAAGGGTCTGCCCAGGCACACCTGCCTGAGGGAACTGAGGAAGGGGAACTGCTGAGGAGGGAATCCAAGGGGGTCCCGCAGGCAGGTGACTCCAGCAAGGAATGCCCAGTCCCTGTGGCAAGGAAGGATCTCTCTGAGCCGTCCCCGACAGAGCAGACCACCAGCACGGTGCTGGGAGCTCGGTGCCTCCATCAGCTGCTCGTGCGAGCCGCTGGGAAGCCTCGTGGGAGAGGAGTGTCCAGGCACCTGCCACTGAGGCAGAGAGAAAAGCGTTGGGTCGGTGAAGGTCTCCTGCCGGTGCCAGGAGCTGTGGTGAGCCGTGCATTGTCTCGTGTGCGTCCCGGTCCATCTCTGCCGCCCTTCCCCGGATCTCTGCCTCCCCAGCTACCCATCTGGCTCCCCAAAACTTGTTCTCTTCTGCCAACTCTGCCCTGTACCACTTCATCTATTAATTTTTTCCTAAGTTTCTCTCTCTGCGGCTCCCTCTCCCTATTTTTTAATGCTTTCCTGTGTTTCTGGTACCCTGTTGCATTTTAATTTCTCTTCCTACATTTCCCTCTCTCTGGCACCCTCTCTGCCCTGTACCCCATCACTTTTTACATTTTCTTTCTGCGTTTCCTTCTATCCATCTCCCTGTCCCTGTTTTTTAAGTATTTCCTGTGTTTCTTGTACCCCATTGCTTTTACAATTTTCTTATTATGGTTCCTTCTATCCATCTCCCTGTCCCTGTTCTTTTAATATGCCTGTGTTTCTGTACCCAATCACTGCTTAAATTTTCTTTCTACATTGTCCTCTATCCATCTCCCTGTCCCTGTGTTTTAATTCTTGTCTATGTTTCTTGTACTCAGTTGCTTTTTAAAATTCCTTCTACGTTGCCCTCTATCCGGCTCCTTTTCTGGATTGTTTAATTCCTCCCTATATTTCTTGTACCCCATTGCTATTTAATTTCTCTTTCAACAATTCCCTTTATCTGGCCTCTTTTCCCTAAATTTTAATTTCTCCCTTTCTTCCTTATACCCTGCCACTTTTCAAATTTTCTTTCAATGTTTCCTTCTGTTCTCATCCCTGTTCCTATTTTTTAATTCTTTCCTGTGTTTCTTGTACCCTGTCCCTTTTTAACATTTCTGTCTCCCTCTATCCAATTCCCTGTCCCATTTATTACTTCCTCTCTCTCTCTCTGTCCTGTACCCAGTTGCTTTAAAAATTTTCTTTCTATGCCTCCATTTATTTAGTTTCCTGTCCTCCTTTTAAAATTTTTTTCCTGTCTATACTATACTCCGTCAATTTTAAATTTTGCTTCTATGGCTACTTTTATCCAGTTGACTGTCTTCATTTTCTAATTCTCTCCTGTCTGTCCTGTACCCTGCGCTTCTTCAATTTTCTTTCTATGTCAAAGTTTATCCACTTTGGTGTCCCTATTTTTCATGTTTTCCTGTCTATCCTGTACCCTGTCGCTTTTAAATTTTTCTTTCCATGTCTACTTTAATCAATTTACTGTCTTTTTTATTTGTTTCTTGTCTGTTCTGTACCCCATTGCTTTTGAAATTGTCTTCCGATATCTCTCTGTATTTTTCTCCCTATTCTTATTTTGTAACTGTGCTGGTTTTGGCTGGGATAGAGTTAATTTTCTTCATAGTAGCTAGTATGGGGCTACATTTTGGATTTGTGCTGAAAACAGTGTTGATAACACAGGGATGTTTTCGTTATTGCTGAGCAGTGCTTACACAGAGTCAAGGCCTTTTCTGCTCCTCCCACCCCACCCCGCCAGCGAGCAGGCTGGGGGTGCACGAGAAGTTGGGAGGGGACACAGCCGGGACAGCTGACCCCAACTGCCCAAAGGGATATTCCAGACCATAGGACGTCATGCTCAGCATATAAAGCTGGGGCAAGAAGAGGGAAGGCAGGGACGATCGGAGTGATGGTGTTTGTCTTCCCAAGTTACCGTTATGTGCGATGGAGCCCTGCTTTCCTGGAGATGGCTGAACACCTGCCTGCCAATGGGAAACGGTGAATGAATTCCTCATTTTGCTTTGCTTGTGCGCGTGGCTTTTGCTTTACCTATTAAACTGTCTTTATCTCAATCCATGAGTTTTCTCACTTTTACCCTTCCGATTCTCTCCCCCATCCCGCCGGCGGGGGGTGAGCGAGCGGCTGGGTGGTGCTTAGTTGCCAGCTGGGGTTAAACCACGACAGTAACTTTTTCTTGTCTTTCCTTAAGGCCTCTTTTATAATTTTCTTCCTATGTCTCTCTCTATCGCTTGACCTTTATTTTTAATTTTTTTGTCTTTCTTTAACGCCTTTGCTTTTTACATTTTCTTTCTACATCAACTTTTATCCAGTTTTTTGTCCCCATTTTTAATTTTTTTTCCTGTTTGTCCTTTACCCAGTCGCTTTTAAAATTTTCTGTCTCCTTTAACCAATTCACTGTCTTTATTTTTTATTTTTTCCTGTCTGTCCTGAACCCTTTTGCTTTTTCAATTTTCATTCTATGTCTACTTTTATCAAACTCTCTGTTCATATTTTTTAATTTATTCGTCGTGTGCCCCGTCACTTCTAAGATTATATTTCCATGTGTGTGTCTATTTTTTACCTTATCCGTATTTTTTTTTTTTTTCTCGTCTTTCCTTAATGCCATCGCTTATTACATTTGCTATGTCAACATTCATTGTTTGCTGTCCCTATTTTTATTGTTTTCCTGTCTTTCCTGTACCCGCCGCTTTTAAATTTTCTTTCTATGTCTCCATTTATCTACTTTTCTGTCCCCATTTTTTAATCGTTTCCTGTACCACTTCACTTTTAAAATTTTATTTCTGCATGTGGTTTTGGATGGGATAGAGTTAGTTTTCTTCATCGTAGCTGGTATGGGGCTACATTTTGGATTTGTGCTGAAAACAGTGTTGATAACACAGGGATGCGTTAGTTATCGCTGAGCAGCGTTTGCACAGCGCCAAGGGCTTTTCTGCTCCTACCCTGCCCGCCAGCGAGCAGGCTGGGGGTGCGCAATTTGTTGGGAGGGGACACAGCCGGGACAGCTGACCCCAACTGCCCAAAGGGATATTCCAGACTGTATGACATCATGCTCAGCATATAAAACTGGGGGTGGAGGTTCGTGGTGGTGGTGGGGGTTGCTCAGAACTGGGTGGTCATCGGGTGGTCGGTGGTGAGCAATTGTTTTCATTTGCACCGCTTGTTTTTCTTGGGTTTTATTTTCCTCTCTCTTGTTGGTCCCCCGCCTTTTTTTTTTATGTCAACTTATGAGCTTCTTTCTCACATTTACCCTTCCAATTCTCCCCCATCCTCACTGTGAGGGAGTGAGCAAGCAGCTGTATGGTGCTTAGTTGCCAGCCGGGGTAAAACCACAATGCTATGTCTACTTTTATGAAGCTGCCTTGCTATTTTTTATTTCCTGTCTGTCACGTACCCTGTCGCTTTAAAAATTTTCTTTCTATGTCTACGTTTAGCCAGTTCACTATCTTTATTTTTTAATTTTTTCCTCTGTCCTGTGCCCCGTCGCTTCTAAATTTCCGTTCTATTTTTAAACTTTTCCTGTCTGTCCTGTACGCCATAGCTTTTAAATTTTCTTTCCTCATCTATTTTTACCCAGTTCACTGTCTTTACTTTTTAATTCATTCTAGTCTGTCCTGTACCCAGTTGCTTTAAAAATTTTCTTTCTATGTCTCCCTCTACTCAGGTTTCTTCGCTATTTTTAATTTTTTTCCTCTCAATGTTTTCATGTGTGAATTTTTGTTTCTATCTTCATTTTATGCATTTTTCTGTCTCTATTATTTACTTTTTTCCTATCTGTCCTCTATGTTGTCACTTCAAGAATTTTCCTATGTTTACTTTATCAAGATGCCTAACCCTATTTTTTTATTTCCTGTCTGTCCTGTATCACATTGCTTTTACATTTTTTTCTATATCTACTTTTATCCAGTTCACTGTCTTTATTTTTCAATTTTCTTTCTATGTCTCTGTTTATTTAGTTTGTCCCTATTTTGTAGTTTTTTTCTCCTTTAATGCCTTCATTTTCACTTTTTCCCTATGTCTACTTTTATCAAGCTGTCTATCCCTCTTTTGTAATTCTTTGTTGTTTGTCACGTACCCTGTTGCTTTTTAAGTTTTCTTTGCATCTTATTTTTTTCCTTTTCCCTCGGTTCATCCCAAGGCTTTAGAGGGTCTCCTCGGCACGCTTTATCTCTGGAGCATAATTTGTACCCCTCTCGGTTTGTCAGAACATCTCTTCCTCAGAGCGGTCTTTTTGTCCTCTCCCCGCCTCGCTTGCCTCCATGGGTCAGCGTCTCCCTCACAACATCTATGCTCTGTTCAAATCCCTCCTGAGTACCTTTGATGGTTCTCTGGCCACCTCAGCACCCTCTATTTCTGTCACGCGCCTGTGAGCGTCCTTGCGTTCCACGACCATCCTTTAGTTCTGCAGCAGGCTTTGTATCTTTCTTATTCAGACACAACTTTTCGGGCTTTCATTGTGCCCCAGAGCACTCTTGCCTTCCCCTCCGCCATGTCGGATGCCTCCATTGGTCCCTGGTCCCCTGAGGACATCTGTACTCTGTTCAGATCCCTTCCGAGCACCTCATTGTGTCAGCAATACTTTGTTGGTCTCTGTCCCCCCGGGGCCCTCTCGTTCCCATCACGACCTCCCGAGACTGTCCTCGTGCCCCATGGCACCCTTGGAGCTCTGCAGCCCTCTTTGTATCTCTCTTATTCAACCAGAACCCTTCCTCAGGCTTGCTCTGTGCCCCAGAGCTCTCTTGCCTTGTTCACTGCCATCTAGGATGTCTCATTCAGTGCTCGTCCCCTGAGGACATCTGTACATTGCGGGGACACCTTCTTCAGTTTTGCATTCTGTCCCAGAGCGCCTTCTGTTCTCTCTTTCACTCTCAGCACCCCTCTGCTGCGTCATCGTGCCTCCGAGGCCATCCTCGTGCCCCACAGCCCTCTCTTGGCTCTGTAGCGCACTTTGCCCCTTCTCCCCCCCGAGAACCTTTCCTGATGCCACCTTTCATCTCCGGGACGCTCTTGTTGTCCTCTATGCTAGCTAGGATACCTCTGTGCAGTCCCTGGTCCCCTGAGGACATCGGTAGTCTGTTCAAATCCCCTCTGGACTTCTTCATCATGTCCTCGAGCCTTCTTTTGTCTGTCCCTCTCAGAACCCCTCTGCTACTGTCACGATGCCTCCCGAGGTCTTAGATGTTCCCTGCAGCACACTTTTAGCTCCGTGAGCCCCCTTTGGACTCGTTTTGTTGCAATCGCGCCTCTCCCAAGATCTCCGTTCCCAAATAAGCGCATTCTTTTTCTTCTCTATGCCAGCTAGGATGCCTCCCAAGACCTTCCTTGCGCTCCACAGCACTTTGGTAGCACTCTGCCTCCCTTTCGATCTCTCTTATCCCTCGAGCCTTTCATGCCCCTCTGCTCCCAGTCACCCTGCCTCTTCAGACACCTTCTTTGTGTACCACAGCCCTGTCTGAGCTCTGTAGCGGACTTTGATCCTCTCGGTCCCTCAGAAACCTGTCCTCGGTTTGTGCCTCAGAGCGCTCTTAGCATCCCCTCTGCCATCTAGGGTGCCTCCATTTGGTCCCCGGCCTCCTGACGACACCTGTACTCTGTTCAAATCCCCTCCGGACTTCTCCTTGTGTCCCTGAGCCGCCTTTGGTGTCTTTGGCCCAACCGGGACCCCTCTAATGGTGTCACGA
Organism: Gymnogyps californianus; assembly: GCF_018139145.2. Taxonomy (NCBI): domain Eukaryota; kingdom Metazoa; phylum Chordata; class Aves; order Accipitriformes; family Cathartidae; genus Gymnogyps; species Gymnogyps californianus. Next base: position 182 of record NW_026114254.1, on the reverse strand, counting down.
TGCCTATCGATGCCTTCGAGGTGCCCTTAGCACACTTTTAGCTTTGCAGCAGACCTCACATCCCTCTCGTTCCCTCAGAGGACTTCCTGAGTCCATATCTGTGACCCAGCCCAGTCATTCTGTTCTCTCTTCCCTCTAGCCGTGCCTCTATTGTTCCCTGGCCCTCCGATGACACGGTTACT
>NW_026114253.1:0-15146 GCF_018139145.2 Gymnogyps californianus | reverse complement strand
GTCAGTGCTGGCACTTTTCAGGTGTGAGGAATTGCTGGACGTTTTCATTTCTCAGCTCAGCTCTACGAGACGGAGAGATAGTGACCGTGACGTTAGGTGGCTAGAGAAGCGCAGAGCCCCAGTGTTGCTGCGCCTGTGAAAGCGCTTCCAAGGAACGGTGCTGGCTAGCAACAGCTTTCAGTGCTGGCACTTTTCAGGTGTGAGGAATTGCTGGACGTTTTCAATTTCTCAGCTCAGCTCTACGAGACGGAGAGATAGTGACCGTGACGTTAGGTGGCTAGAGAAGCGCAGAGCCCCAGTGTTGCTGCGCCTGTGAAAGCGCTTCCAAGGAACGGTGCTGGCTAGCAGCAGCTTTCAGTGCTGGCACTTTTCAGGTGTGAGGAATTGCTGGACGTTTTCAATTTCTCACCTGAGCTCTCTGAGACTGCGAGAGAGGATGAGCGAAGATTAGGTGGCTAGAGAAGCACAGAGCCCCAGCTGTTGCTGCGCCTCTGAAAGCGCTTCCAAGGAATGGCTGGCTAGCAACAGCATTCAGTGCTGGCACTTTTCAGGTGTGAGGAATTGCTGGACGTTTTCAATTTCTCAGCTCAGCTCTACGAGACGGAGAGATAGTGACCGTGACGTTAGGTGGCTAGAGAAGCGCAGAGCCCCAGTGTTGCTGCGCCTGTGAAAGCGCTTCCAAGGAACGGTGCTGGCTAGCAACAGCTTTCAGTGCTGGCACTTTTCAGGTGTGAGGAATTGCTGGACGTTTTCAATTTCTCAGCTCAGCTCTACGAGACGGAGAGATAGTGACCGTGACGTTAGGTGGCTAGAGAAGCGCAGAGCCCCAGTGTTGCTGCGCCTGTGAAAGCGCTTCCAAGGAACGGTGCTGGCTAGCAGCAGCATTCAGTGCTGGCACTTTTCAGGTGTGAGGAATTGCTGGACGTTTTCAATTTCTCACCTGAGCTCTCTTAGACTGCGAGAGAGGATGAGCGAAGATTAGGTGGCTAGAGAAGCACAGAGCCCCAGCTTTGTGTGGCCTCTGAAAGCGCTTCCAAGGAAGGTGCTGGCTAGCAGTAGCATTCAGTGCTGGCACTTTTCAGGTGTGAGGAATTGCTGGACGTTTTCAATTTCTCAGCTCAGCTCTACGAGACGGAGAGATAGTGACCGTGACGTTAGGTGGCTAGAGAAGCGCAGAGCCCCAGTGTTGCTGCGCCTGTGAAAGCGCTTCCAAGGAACGGTGCTGGCTAGCAACAGCTTTCAGTGCTGGCACTTTTCAGGTGTGAGGAATTGCTGGACGTTTTCAATTTCTCAGCTCAGCTCTACGAGACGGAGAGATAGTGACCGTGACGTTAGGTGGCTAGAGAAGCGCAGAGCCCCAGTGTTGCTGCGCCTGTGAAAGCGCTTCCAAGGAACGGTGCTGGCTAGCAACAGCTTTCAGTGCTGGCACTTTTCAGGTGTGAGGAATTGCTGGACGTTTTCAATTTCTCAGCTCGAGCTCTACGAGACTGCGAGAGAGATGAGCGAAGTTAGGTGGCTAGAGAAGCACAGAGCCCCAGCTGTTGCTGCGCCTCTGAAAGCGCTTCCAAGGAAGGTGCTGGCTAGCAGTAGCATTCAGTGCTGGCACTTTTCAGGTGTGAGGAATTGCTGGACGTTTTCAATTTCTCAGCTCAGCTCTACGAGACGGAGAGATAGTGACCGTGACGTTAGGTGGCTAGAGAAGCGCAGAGCCCCAGTGTTGCTGCGCCTGTGAAAGCGCTTCCAAGGAACGGTGCTGGCTAGCAACAGCATTCAGTGCTGGCACTTTTCAGGTGTGAGGAATTGCTGGACGTTTTCAATTTCTCAGCTCAGCTCTACGAGACTGGAGAGAGGATGAGCGAAGATTAGGTGGCTAGAGAAGCACAGAGCCCCAGTGTTGCTGCGCCTCTGAAAGCGCTTCCAAGGAAGGTGCTGGCTAGCAACAGCTTTCAGTGCTGGCACTTTTCAGGTGTGAGGAATTGCTGGACGTTTTCAATTTCTCAGCTCAGCTCTACGAGACGGAGAGATAGTGACCGTGACGTTAGGTGGCTAGAGAAGCGCAGAGCCCCAGTGTTGCTGCGCCTGTGAAAGCGCTTCCAAGGAACGGTGCTGGCTAGCAACAGCTTTCAGTGCTGGCACTTTTCAGGTGTGAGGAATTGCTGGACGTTTTCAATTTCTCAGCTCAGCTCTACGAGACGGAGAGATAGTGACCGTGACGTTAGGTGGCTAGAGAAGCGCAGAGCCCCAGTGTTGCTGCGCCTGTGAAAGCGCTTCCAAGGAACGGTGCTGGCTAGCAGTAGCATTCAGTGCTGGCACTTTTCAGGTGTGAGGAATTGCTGGACGTTTTCAATTTCTCACCTGAGCTCTCTTGACTGCGAGAGAGGATGAGCGAAGATTAGGTGGCTAGAGAAGCACAGAGCCCCAGCTTTGTGTGGCCCTGAAAGCGCTTCCAAGGCAAGGTGCTGGCTAGCAACAGCTTCAGTGCTGGCACTTTTCAGGTGTGAGGAATTGCTGGACGTTTTCAATTTCTCAGCTCAGCTCTACGAGACGGAGAGATAGTGACCGTGACGTTAGGTGGCTAGAGAAGCGCAGAGCCCCAGTGTTGCTGCGCCTGTGAAAGCGCTTCCAAGGAACGGTGCTGGCTAGCAACAGCTTTCAGTGCTGGCACTTTTCAGGTGTGAGGAATTGCTGGACGTTTTCAATTTCTCAGCTCAGCTCTACGAGACGGAGAGATAGTGACGTGACGTTAGGTGGCTAGAGAAGCGCAGAGCCCCAGTGTTGCTGCGCCTGTGAAAGCGCTTCCAAGGAACGGTGCTGGCTAGCAACAGCTTTCAGTGCTGGCACTTTTCAGGTGTGAGGAATTGCTGGACGTTTTCAATTTCTCAGCTGAGCTCTACGAGACTGCGAGAGAGGATGAGCGAAGATTAGGTGGCTAGAGAAGCACAGAGCCCCAGCTGTTGCTGCGCCTCTGAAAGCGCTTCCAAGGAAGGTGCTGGCTAGCAGTAGCATTCAGTGCTGGCACTTTTCAGGTGTGAGGAATTGCTGGACGTTTTCAATTTCTCAGCTCAGCTCTACGAGACGGAGAGATAGTGACCGTGACGTTAGGTGGCTAGAGAAGCGCAGAGCCCCAGTGTTGCTGCGCCTGTGAAAGCGCTTCCAAGGAACGGTGCTGGCTAGCAACAGCTTTCAGTGCTGGCACTTTTCAGGTGTGAGGAATTGCTGGACGTTTTCAATTTCTCAGCTGAGCTCTACGAGACGGAGAGATAGTGACCGTGACGTTAGGTGGCTAGAGAAGCGCAGAGCCCCAGTGTTGCTGCGCCTGTGAAAGCGCTTCCAAGGAACGGTGCTGGCTAGCAGAGCATTCAGTGCTGGCACTTTTCAGTGTGAGGAATTGCTGGACGTTTTCAATTTCTCACTGAGCTCTACGAGACGAGAGAGATGAGCGAAGATTAGGTGGCTAGAGAAGCACAGAGCCCCAGTTTGCTGGGCCTGAAAGCGCTTCCAAGGAAGGTGCTGGCTAGCAACAGCTTCAGTGCTGGCACTTTTCAGGTGTGAGGAATTGCTGGACGTTTTCAATTTCTCAGCTCGAGCTCTACGAGACGGAGAGATAGTGACCGTGACGTTAGGTGGCTAGAGAAGCGCAGAGCCCCAGTGTTGCTGCGCCTGTGAAAGCGCTTCCAAGGAACGGTGCTGGCTAGCAGTAGCATTCAGTGCTGGCACTTTTCAGGTGTGAGGAATTGCTGGACGTTTTCAATTTCTCAGCTGAGCTCTCATGACTGCGAGAGAGGATGAGCAGAGTTAGGTGGCTAGAGAAGCACAGAGCCCCAGTGTTGCTGCGCCTGAAAGCGCTTCCAAGGAAGGTGCTGGCTAGCAACAGCATTCAGTGCTGGCACTTTTCAGGTGTGAGGAATTGCTGGACGTTTTCAATTTCTCAGCTCGTGTCTACGAGACGGAGAGATAGTGACCGTGACGTTAGGTGGCTAGAGAAGCGCAGAGCCCCAGTGTTGCTGCGCCTGTGAAAGCGCTTCCAAGGAACGGTGCTGGCTAGCAGTAGCATTCAGTGCTGGCACTTTTCAGGTGTGAGGAATTGCTGGACGTTTTCAATTTCTCAGCTCAGCTCTACGAGACGGAGAGATAGTGACCGTGACGTTAGGTGGCTAGAGAAGCGCAGAGCCCCAGTGTTGCTGCGCCTGTGAAAGCGCTTCCAAGGAACGGTGCTGGCTAGCAACAGCTTTCAGTGCTGGCACTTTTCAGGTGTGAGGAATTGCTGGACGTTTTCAATTTCTCAGCTCAGCTCTACGAGACGAGAGAGATGAGCATGACGTTAGGTGGCTAGAGAAGCCAGAGCCCCAGTGTTGCTGCGCCTGTGAAAGCGCTTCCAAGGAAGGTGCTGGCTAGCAACAGCTTCAGTGCTGGCACTTTTCAGGTGTGAGGAATTGCTGGACGTTTTCAATTTCTCAGCTCAGCTCTACGAGACGGAGAGATAGTGACCGTGACGTTAGGTGGCTAGAGAAGCGCAGAGCCCCAGTGTTGCTGCGCCTGTGAAAGCGCTTCCAAGGAACGGTGCTGGCTAGCAGTAGCATTCAGTGCTGGCACTTTTCAGGTGTGAGGAATTGCTGGACGTTTTCAATTTCTCAGCTGAGCTCTACGAGACGGAGAGGATGAGCGAAGATTAGGTGGCTAGAGAAGCACAGAGCCCCAGTGTTGCTGCGCCTCTGAAAGCGCTTCCAAGGAAGGTGCTGGCTAGCAACAGCTTTCAGTGCTGGCACTTTTCAGGTGTGAGGAATTGCTGGACGTTTTCAATTTCTCAGCTCAGTCTCTACGAGACGGAGAGATAGTGACCGTGACGTTAGGTGGCTAGAGAAGCGCAGAGCCCCAGTGTTGCTGCGCCTGTGAAAGCGCTTCCAAGGAACGGTGCTGGCTAGCAACAGCTTTCAGTGCTGGCACTTTTCAGGTGTGAGGAATTGCTGGACGTTTTCAATTTCTCAGCTCAGCTCTACGAGACGGAGAGAGTGAGCGTGACGTTAGGTGGCTAGAGAAGCGCAGAGCCCCAGTGTTGCTGCGCCTGTGAAAGCGCTTCCAAGGAACGGTGCTGGCTAGCAACAGCTTTCAGTGCTGGCACTTTTCAGGTGTGAGGAATTGCTGGACGTTTTCAATTTCTCAGCTCAGCTCTACGAGACGGAGAGATAGTGACCGTGACGTTAGGTGGCTAGAGAAGCGCAGAGCCCCAGTGTTGCTGCGCCTGTGAAAGCGCTTCCAAGGAACGGTGCTGGCTAGCACAGCATTCAGTGCTGGCACTTTTCAGGTGTGAGGAATTGCTGGACGTTTTCAATTTCTCAGCTCAGCTCTACGAGACGAGAGAGATGAGCGAAGATTAGGTGGCTAGAGAAGCGCAGAGCCCCAGTGTTGCTGCGCCTCTGAAAGCGCTTCCAAGGAAGGTGCTGGCTAGCAAGCAGCTTTCAGTGCTGGCACTTTTCAGGTGTGAGGAATTGCTGGACGTTTTCAATTTCTCAGCTCGAGCTCTACGAGACGGAGAGATAGTGACCGTGACGTTAGGTGGCTAGAGAAGCGCAGAGCCCCAGTGTTGCTGCGCCTGTGAAAGCGCTTCCAAGGAACGGTGCTGGCTAGCAACAGCATTCAGTGCTGGCACTTTTCAGGTGTGAGGAATTGCTGGACGTTTTCAATTTCTCACCTGAGCTCTCTTCGACTGCGAGAGAGGATGAGCAGAAGATTAGGTGGCTAGAGAAGCACAGAGCCCCAGCTTTGTGTGGCCTCTGAAAGCGCTTCCAAGGAAGGTGCTGGCTAGCAAGCAGCATTCAGTGCTGGCACTTTTCAGGTGTGAGGAATTGCTGGACGTTTTCAATTTCTCAGCTCAGCTCTACGAGACGGAGAGATAGTGACCGTGACGTTAGGTGGCTAGAGAAGCGCAGAGCCCCAGTGTTGCTGCGCCTGTGAAAGCGCTTCCAAGGAACGGTGCTGGCTAGCAACAGCTTTCAGTGCTGGCACTTTTCAGGTGTGAGGAATTGCTGGACGTTTTCAATTTCTCAGCTCAGCTCTACGAGACGGAGAGATAGTGACCGATGACGTTAGGTGGCTAGAGAAGCGCAGAGCCCCAGTGTTGCTGCGCCTGTGAAAGCGCTTCCAAGGAACGGTGCTGGCTAGCAACAGCTTTCAGTGCTGGCACTTTTCAGGTGTGAGGAATTGCTGGACGTTTTCAATTTCTCAGCTCAGCTCTACGAGACTGGAGAGAGAGTGAGCAGAGTTAGGTGGCTAGAGAAGCGCAGAGCCCCAGTGTTGCTGCGCCTTGAAAGCGCTTCCAAGGAACGGTGCTGGCTAGCAACAGCTTTCAGTGCTGGCACTTTTCAGGTGTGAGGAATTGCTGGACGTTTTCAATTTCTCAGCTCGAGCTCTACGAGACGGAGAGATAGTGACCGTGACGTTAGGTGGCTAGAGAAGCGCAGAGCCCCAGTGTTGCTGCGCCTGTGAAAGCGCTTCCAAGGAACGGTGCTGGCTAGCAACAGCTTTCAGTGCTGGCACTTTTCAGGTGTGAGGAATTGCTGGACGTTTTCAATTTCTCAGCTCAGCTCTACGAGACTGGAGAGAGATGAGCGAAGTTAGGTGGCTAGAGAAGCGCAGAGCCCCAGCTGTTGCTGCGCCTCTGAAAGCGCTTCCAAGGAAGGTGCTGGCTAGCAACAGCTTTCAGTGCTGGCACTTTTCAGGTGTGAGGAATTGCTGGACGTTTTCAATTTCTCAGCTCAGCTCTACGAGACGGAGAGATAGTGACCGTGACGTTAGGTGGCTAGAGAAGCGCAGAGCCCCAGTGTTGCTGCGCCTGTGAAAGCGCTTCCAAGGAACGGTGCTGGCTAGCAACAGCTTTCAGTGCTGGCACTTTTCAGGTGTGAGGAATTGCTGGACGTTTTCAATTTCTCAGCCTGAGCTCTCTACGACTGCGAGAGAGATGAGCGAAGAGTTAGGTGGCTAGAGAAGCGCAGAGCCCCAGTGTTGCTGCGCCTCTGAAAGCGCTTCCAAGGAAGGTGCTGGCTAGCAAGCAGCTTCAGTGCTGGCACTTTTCAGGTGTGAGGAATTGCTGGACGTTTTCAATTTCTCAGCTCAGCTCTACGAGACGGAGAGATAGTGACCGTGACGTTAGGTGGCTAGAGAAGCGCAGAGCCCCAGTGTTGCTGCGCCTGTGAAAGCGCTTCCAAGGAACGGTGCTGGCTAGCAACAGCTTTCAGTGCTGGCACTTTTCAGGTGTGAGGAATTGCTGGACGTTTTCAATTTCTCAGCTCAGCTCTACGAGACGGAGAGAGTGAGCATGACGTTAGGTGGCTAGAGAAGCGCAGAGCCCCAGTGTTGCTGCGCCTGTGAAAGCGCTTCCAAGGAACGGTGCTGGCTAGCAACAGCATTCAGTGCTGGCACTTTTCAGGTGTGAGGAATTGCTGGACGTTTTCAATTTCTCAGCTCAGTCTCTACGAGACGGAGAGATAGTGACCGTGACGTTAGGTGGCTAGAGAAGCGCAGAGCCCCAGTGTTGCTGCGCCTGTGAAAGCGCTTCCAAGGAACGGTGCTGGCTAGCAACAGCTTTCAGTGCTGGCACTTTTCAGGTGTGAGGAATTGCTGGACGTTTTCAATTTCTCAGCTCAGCTCTACGAGACGGAGAGATAGTGACCGTGACGTTAGGTGGCTAGAGAAGCGCAGAGCCCCAGTGTTGCTGCGCCTGTGAAAGCGCTTCCAAGGAACGGTGCTGGCTAGCAACAGCTTTCAGTGCTGGCACTTTTCAGGTGTGAGGAATTGCTGGACGTTTTCAATTTCTCAGCTGAGCTCTCTGAGACTGCGAGAGAGGATGAGCGAAGATTAGGTGGCTAGAGAAGCACAGAGCCCCAGTTTGTGTGCGCCTGAAAGCGCTTCCAAGGAAGGTGCTGGCTAGCAGTAGCATTCAGTGCTGGCACTTTTCAGGTGTGAGGAATTGCTGGACGTTTTCAATTTCTCAGCTCAGCTCTACGAGACGGAGAGATAGTGACGTGACGTTAGGTGGCTAGAGAAGCGCAGAGCCCCAGTGTTGCTGCGCCTGTGAAAGCGCTTCCAAGGAACGGTGCTGGCTAGCAACAGCTTTCAGTGCTGGCACTTTTCAGGTGTGAGGAATTGCTGGACGTTTTCAATTTCTCAGCTCAGCTCTACGAGACGGAGAGAGTGACGTGACGTTAGGTGGCTAGAGAAGCGCAGAGCCCCAGTGTTGCTGCGCCTGTGAAAGCGCTTCCAAGGAACGGTGCTGGCTAGCAACAGCTTTCAGTGCTGGCACTTTTCAGGTGTGAGGAATTGCTGGACGTTTTCAATTTCTCAGCTCAGCTCTACGAGACGGAGAGAGATGAGCTGAAGTTAGGTGGCTAGAGAAGCGCAGAGCCCCAGTGTTGCTGCGCCTCTGAAAGCGCTTCCAAGGAAGGTGCTGGCTAGCAACAGCTTTCAGTGCTGGCACTTTTCAGGTGTGAGGAATTGCTGGACGTTTTCAATTTCTCAGCTCAGCTCTACGAGACGGAGAGATAGTGACCGTGACGTTAGGTGGCTAGAGAAGCGCAGAGCCCCAGTGTTGCTGCGCCTGTGAAAGCGCTTCCAAGGAACGGTGCTGGCTAGCAACAGCTTTCAGTGCTGGCACTTTTCAGGTGTGAGGAATTGCTGGACGTTTTCAATTTCTCAGCTCAGCTCTACGAGACGGAGAGATAGTGACCGTGACGTTAGGTGGCTAGAGAAGCGCAGAGCCCCAGTGTTGCTGCGCCTGTGAAAGCGCTTCCAAGGAACGGTGCTGGCTAGCAGCAGCATTCAGTGCTGGCACTTTTCAGGTGTGAGGAATTGCTGGACGTTTTCAATTTCTCACCTGAGCTCTCTGAGACTGCGAGAGAGGATGAGCGAAGATTAGGTGGCTAGAGAAGCACAGAGCCCCAGCTTTGTGTGGCCTCTGAAAGCGCTTCCAAGGAAGGTGCTGGCTAGCAGTAGCAGTTCAGTGCTGGCACTTTTCAGGTGTGAGGAATTGCTGGACGTTTTCAATTTCTCAGCTCAGCTCTACGAGACGGAGAGATAGTGACCGTGACGTTAGGTGGCTAGAGAAGCGCAGAGCCCCAGTGTTGCTGCGCCTGTGAAAGCGCTTCCAAGGAACGGTGCTGGCTAGCAACAGCTTTCAGTGCTGGCACTTTTCAGGTGTGAGGAATTGCTGGACGTTTTCAATTTCTCAGCTCAGCTCTACGAGACGGAGAGATAGTGACCGTGACGTTAGGTGGCTAGAGAAGCGCAGAGCCCCAGTGTTGCTGCGCCTGTGAAAGCGCTTCCAAGGAACGGTGCTGGCTAGCAACAGCTTTCAGTGCTGGCACTTTTCAGGTGTGAGGAATTGCTGGACGTTTTCAATTTCTCAGCTCAGCTCTACGAGACGGAGAGATAGTGACCGTGACGTTAGGTGGCTAGAGAAGCGCAGAGCCCCAGTGTTGCTGCGCCTGTGAAAGCGCTTCCAAGGAACGGTGCTGGCTAGCAGCAGCATTCAGTGCTGGCACTTTTCAGGTGTGAGGAATTGCTGGACGTTTTCAATTTCTCACCTGTGCTCTCTGAGACTGCGAGAGAGGATGAGCGAAGATTAGGTGGCTAGAGAAGCACAGAGCCCCAGCTTTTGCTGGCCTCTGAAAGCGCTTCCAAGGAAGGTGCTGGCTAGCAGTAGCATTCAGTGCTGGCACTTTTCAGGTGTGAGGAATTGCTGGACGTTTTCAATTTCTCAGCTCAGCTCTACGAGACGGAGAGATAGTGACCGTGACGTTAGGTGGCTAGAGAAGCGCAGAGCCCCAGTGTTGCTGCGCCTGTGAAAGCGCTTCCAAGGAACGGTGCTGGCTAGCAACAGCTTTCAGTGCTGGCACTTTTCAGGTGTGAGGAATTGCTGGACGTTTTCAATTTCTCAGCTCAGCTCTACGAGACGGAGAGATAGTGACCGTGACGTTAGGTGGCTAGAGAAGCGCAGAGCCCCAGTGTTGCTGCGCCTGTGAAAGCGCTTCCAAGGAACGGTGCTGGCTAGCAACAGCTTTCAGTGCTGGCACTTTTCAGGTGTGAGGAATTGCTGGACGTTTTCAATTTCTCAGCTCAGTCTCTACGAGACGGAGAGATGAGTGACCGATGAGTTAGGTGGCTAGAGAAGCGCAGAGCCCCAGTTTGCTGCGCCTCTGAAAGCGCTTCCAAGGAAGGTGCTGGCTAGCAACAGCTTTCAGTGCTGGCACTTTTCAGGTGTGAGGAATTGCTGGACGTTTTCAATTTCTCAGCTCAGTCTCTACGAGACGGAGAGATAGTGACCGTGACGTTAGGTGGCTAGAGAAGCGCAGAGCCCCAGTGTTGCTGCGCCTGTGAAAGCGCTTCCAAGGAACGGTGCTGGCTAGCAACAGCTTTCAGTGCTGGCACTTTTCAGGTGTGAGGAATTGCTGGACGTTTTCAATTTCTCAGCTGAGCTCTACGAGACTGGAGAGAGGATGAGCGAAGTTAGGTGGCTAGAGAAGCACAGAGCCCCAGTGTTGCTGCGCCTCTGAAAGCGCTTCCAAGGAAGGTGCTGGCTAGCAACAGCTTTCAGTGCTGGCACTTTTCAGGTGTGAGGAATTGCTGGACGTTTTCAATTTCTCAGCTCAGCTCTACGAGACGGAGAGATAGTGACCGTGACGTTAGGTGGCTAGAGAAGCGCAGAGCCCCAGTGTTGCTGCGCCTGTGAAAGCGCTTCCAAGGAACGGTGCTGGCTAGCAACAGCTTTCAGTGCTGGCACTTTTCAGGTGTGAGGAATTGCTGGACGTTTTCAATTTCTCACCTGAGCTCTCTTAGACTGCGAGAGAGGATGAGCGAAGATTAGGTGGCTAGAGAAGCCAGAGCCCCAGTGTTGCTGGCCTCTGAAAGCGCTTCCAAGGAAGGTGCTGGCTAGCAACAGCTTTCAGTGCTGGCACTTTTCAGGTGTGAGGAATTGCTGGACGTTTTCAATTTCTCAGCTCAGCTCTACGAGACGGAGAGATAGTGACCGTGACGTTAGGTGGCTAGAGAAGCGCAGAGCCCCAGTGTTGCTGCGCCTGTGAAAGCGCTTCCAAGGAACGGTGCTGGCTAGCAACAGCTTTCAGTGCTGGCACTTTTCAGGTGTGAGGAATTGCTGGACGTTTTCAATTTCTCAGCTCGAGCTCTACGAGACTGGAGAGAGAGTGACCGTGACGTTAGGTGGCTAGAGAAGCGCAGAGCCCCAGTGTTGCTGCGCCTGTGAAAGCGCTTCCAAGGAACGGTGCTGGCTAGCAACAGCTTTCAGTGCTGGCACTTTTCAGGTGTGAGGAATTGCTGGACGTTTTCAATTTCTCAGCTGAGCTCTACGAGACTGGAGAGAGGATGAGCGAAGTTAGGTGGCTAGAGAAGCACAGAGCCCCAGCTGTTGCTGCGCCTCTGAAAGCGCTTCCAAGGAAGGTGCTGGCTAGCAACAGCTTTCAGTGCTGGCACTTTTCAGGTGTGAGGAATTGCTGGACGTTTTCAATTTCTCAGCTCAGCTCTACGAGACGGAGAGATAGTGACCGTGACGTTAGGTGGCTAGAGAAGCGCAGAGCCCCAGTGTTGCTGCGCCTGTGAAAGCGCTTCCAAGGAACGGTGCTGGCTAGCAACAGCTTTCAGTGCTGGCACTTTTCAGGTGTGAGGAATTGCTGGACGTTTTCAATTTCTCAGCTCAGCTCTACGAGACGGAGAGATAGTGACCGTGACGTTAGGTGGCTAGAGAAGCGCAGAGCCCCAGTGTTGCTGCGCCTGTGAAAGCGCTTCCAAGGAACGGTGCTGGCTAGCAACAGCTTTCAGTGCTGGCACTTTTCAGGTGTGAGGAATTGCTGGACGTTTTCAATTTCTCACCTGAGCTCTCTTACGACTGCGAGAGAGGATGAGCAGAAGATTAGGTGGCTAGAGAAGCACAGAGCCCCAGCTTTGTGTGGCCTCTGAAAGCGCTTCCAAGGAAGGTGCTGGCTAGCAACAGCTTTCAGTGCTGGCACTTTTCAGGTGTGAGGAATTGCTGGACGTTTTCAATTTCTCAGCTCAGCTCTACGAGACGGAGAGATAGTGACCGTGACGTTAGGTGGCTAGAGAAGCGCAGAGCCCCAGTGTTGCTGCGCCTGTGAAAGCGCTTCCAAGGAACGGTGCTGGCTAGCAACAGCTTTCAGTGCTGGCACTTTTCAGGTGTGAGGAATTGCTGGACGTTTTCAATTTCTCACCTGAGCTCTCTGAGACTGCGAGAGAGATGAGCGAAGTTAGGTGGCTAGAGAAGCACAGAGCCCCAGTGTTGCTGGCCTCTGAAAGCGCTTCCAAGGAAGGTGCTGGCTAGCAACAGCTTTCAGTGCTGGCACTTTTCAGGTGTGAGGAATTGCTGGACGTTTTCAATTTCTCAGCTCAGCTCTACGAGACGGAGAGATAGTGACCGTGACGTTAGGTGGCTAGAGAAGCGCAGAGCCCCAGTGTTGCTGCGCCTGTGAAAGCGCTTCCAAGGAACGGTGCTGGCTAGCAACAGCTTTCAGTGCTGGCACTTTTCAGGTGTGAGGAATTGCTGGACGTTTTCAATTTCTCAGCTCAGCTCTACGAGACGGAGAGATAGTGACCGTGACGTTAGGTGGCTAGAGAAGCGCAGAGCCCCAGTGTTGCTGCGCCTGTGAAAGCGCTTCCAAGGAACGGTGCTGGCTAGCAACAGCTTTCAGTGCTGGCACTTTTCAGGTGTGAGGAATTGCTGGACGTTTTCAATTTCTCAGCTCAGCTCTACGAGACTGCGAGAGAGATGAGCGAAGATTAGGTGGCTAGAGAAGCCAGAGCCCCAGCTGTTGCTGGCCTCTGAAAGCGCTTCCAAGGAAGGTGCTGGCTAGCAACAGCTTTCAGTGCTGGCACTTTTCAGGTGTGAGGAATTGCTGGACGTTTTCAATTTCTCAGCTCAGCTCTACGAGACGGAGAGATAGTGACCGTGACGTTAGGTGGCTAGAGAAGCGCAGAGCCCCAGTGTTGCTGCGCCTGTGAAAGCGCTTCCAAGGAACGGTGCTGGCTAGCAACAGCTTTCAGTGCTGGCACTTTTCAGGTGTGAGGAATTGCTGGACGTTTTCAATTTCTCAGCTGAGCTCTACGAGACTGGAGAGAGAGTGAGCGAAGTTAGGTGGCTAGAGAAGCGCAGAGCCCCAGCTGTTGCTGCGCCTCTGAAAGCGCTTCCAAGGAAGGTGCTGGCTAGCAACAGCTTTCAGTGCTGGCACTTTTCAGGTGTGAGGAATTGCTGGACGTTTTCAATTTCTCAGCTCAGCTCTACGAGACGGAGAGATAGTGACCGTGACGTTAGGTGGCTAGAGAAGCGCAGAGCCCCAGTGTTGCTGCGCCTGTGAAAGCGCTTCCAAGGAACGGTGCTGGCTAGCAACAGCTTTCAGTGCTGGCACTTTTCAGGTGTGAGGAATTGCTGGACGTTTTCAATTTCTCACCTGAGCTCTCTGAGACTGCGAGAGAGGATGAGCGAAGATTAGGTGGCTAGAGAAGCACAGAGCCCCAGCTTTGTGTGGCCTCTGAAAGCGCTTCCAAGGAAGGTGCTGGCTAGCAACAGCTTTCAGTGCTGGCACTTTTCAGGTGTGAGGAATTGCTGGACGTTTTCAATTTCTCAGCTCGTGTCTACGAGACGGAGAGATAGTGACCGTGACGTTAGGTGGCTAGAGAAGCGCAGAGCCCCAGTGTTGCTGCGCCTGTGAAAGCGCTTCCAAGGAACGGTGCTGGCTAGCAGTAGCATTCAGTGCTGGCACTTTTCAGGTGTGAGGAATTGCTGGACGTTTTCAATTTCTCACCTGTGCTCTCCTTACGACTGCGAGAGAGGATGAGCGAAGATTAGGTGGCTAGAGAAGCACAGAGCCCCAGCCTTTGTGTGGCCCTGAAAGGCTAGCCAAGGCATGCTTAGATCAAGCAGTAGCAGTTCAGTGCTGGCACTTTTCAGGTGTGAGGAATTGCTGGACGTTTTCAATTTCTCAGCTCGTGTCTACGAGACGGAGAGATAGTGACCGTGACGTTAGGTGGCTAGAGAAGCGCAGAGCCCCAGTGTTGCTGCGCCTGTGAAAGCGCTTCCAAGGAACGGTGCTGGCTAGCAACAGCATTCAGTGCTGGCACTTTTCAGGTGTGAGGAATTGCTGGACGTTTTCAATTTCTCACCTGTGCTCTCTACGACTGCGAGAGAGGATGAGCGAAGATTAGGTGGCTAGAGAAGCACAGAGCCCCAGCTTTGCTGGCCTCTGAAAGCGCTTCCAAGGAAGGTGCTGGCTAGCAACAGCTTTCAGTGCTGGCACTTTTCAGGTGTGAGGAATTGCTGGACGTTTTCAATTTCTCAGCTCGTGTCTACGAGACGGAGAGATAGTGACCGTGACGTTAGGTGGCTAGAGAAGCGCAGAGCCCCAGTGTTGCTGCGCCTGTGAAAGCGCTTCCAAGGAACGGTGCTGGCTAGCAACAGCTTTCAGTGCTGGCACTTTTCAGGTGTGAGGAATTGCTGGACGTTTTCAATTTCTCAGCTCGAGCTCTACGAGACGGAGAGATAGTGACCGTGACGTTAGGTGGCTAGAGAAGCGCAGAGCCCCAGTGTTGCTGCGCCTGTGAAAGCGCTTCCAAGGAACGGTGCTGGCTAGCAGTAGCATTCAGTGCTGGCACTTTTCAGGTGTGAGGAATTGCTGGACGTTTTCAATTCTCACCTGAGCTCTCCTTCGACTGCGAGAGAGGATGAGCAGAAGATTAGGTGGCTAGAGAAGCACAGAGCCCCAGCCTTTGTGTGGCCCTGAAAGGCTAGCCAAGGCATGCTTAGATCAAGCAGTAGCAGTCAGTGCTGGCACTTTTCAGGTGTGAGGAATTGCTGGACGTTTTCAATTTCTCAGCTCGTGTCTACGAGACGGAGAGATAGTGACCGTGACGTTAGGTGGCTAGAGAAGCGCAGAGCCCCAGTGTTGCTGCGCCTGTGAAAGCGCTTCCAAGGAACGGTGCTGGCTAGCAACAGCTTTCAGTGCTGGCACTTTTCAGGTGTGAGGAATTGCTGGACGTTTTCAATTTCTCAGCTCAGCTCTACGAGACTGAGAGAGAGTGACCGTGACGTTAGGTGGCTAGAGAAGCGCAGAGCCCCAGTGGCTGCGCCTGTGAAA
>NW_026114252.1:0-15422 GCF_018139145.2 Gymnogyps californianus | reverse complement strand
AAAAAAATTATTATAGTGCTAGTAGGCACCAGTAGACTTCTCAAAGCAATAATAGTCAGCACTGGAAAAAACCTGTGTTTGGGTATCTCATCAGAAATCACATTGGACTTCATCTTTATGAATAAATTGTCTTTAAAACAGGAATCATATTCAAACACTAATTGATAAAAAGCATATTTAGCTTGACTGTGTTCAAAGTACTCAACATGAGTAAGTTAGCACTGGACCAACAAAGCATGCAGCCAATGCACAAAGGTCTCAAATTTCATGAGGGTTTCTCTTAGCTATGTACCCCCCGCCCTCCGTTTGATATTTCGGAAAAGCAAAACCTACTAGAAGAGATTTAAGAGCTAGAGTCCTTTGCCAAGGTATAATTCTTTTTTCCACAGGACTAAGATGGTGCTGCTATGAAATCTGTTGATGAACACCGAGGTATCGGCACTTGTGCATCAGTCTACAATACACAAAACCCATGACAGTCCCTCAATAGTTCTTTCAAGTCATTTACGTCACAAATATCAGCAGATGTTCCCCAAAATGACTGGGGGAATAAACCTAGAAAATGCACTTATATATTTTCTGTACACATAATCACATGAAAACAAAGTATGTAAAACAAGAAGTAGCATTCTAAGTTTAACTTAATTTTTATTTGATTGTACATGAGAAATCCTGGAGAAACAGATTGTCCATGTGGGTTTTTTTTGCAAAAAGGTCAAGTGGTCTTTGAATGGAAACAGTGCAGAAACAGTTTCACATGACTTTCAAGAAGCTTTGGTAAGTATTTTTTTCCCAGTTGATCTAAACAAGGTATGGCACCAGCATAAGGTATGTTTTTCCCAAGAAGCTTTCAAGTAGCTTTTCATAGCAGGGCTGTGCAGAACATGAAATGAAACATTAGCAGTGCAAAAAGCCTCTGTTAAGCCCGTAAACTTTTCTATGATGTATTTGTTCTTCTCACAGGAAATAGCTCATGCACCATTTTTTGTACTTTAGTTGTCTTTCCTACTGTAGATTCAACTGCTTGCAGCCTCCACTTAGGCGAATATCTCTCAAGATGTTTGTCACAGCTTGCTTTTTGTTTGAAATCAATGGTATCATTACTGCTGCACCAAAAAAAAGTAACATCACTTTCATGAAATGTCCCCTCTGGATACTTTTCACTTTGCTTAACATTTGTAGATGCCACTTTGCTCACATCTGCTGAAGTACTTTTTACCTCTTTTTCAGCTCCACAGCATTTTCCCACCTTCCTCATTCAAACATCATTGGCTGGTTTGCCTTCCACACTTGCAAGATTCCAACAGCTAAATTCCTATGTTACCAGCTGAGAAACCTGCTGATTTGATTTGTCATGAGCACATGGCACATATTCATTTGTATTGAATGTAAATTAATATATTCTTATACACACTGGCAAGATTTCAGTTTTAATTCAAAAACACTGTGACTATCAGGGTAAGACTGTGGCTTTAGTTATAAATATGTCTCTACAAAATACATTGGATTTGGCCTTAACTCCTCAACTAGTGTATTAAAAATTAACAATCATCCAATTAAGTGTACTGACGTCTTTACCCAAACTTGTCTTTTCTTTTAAGTATTCCCAAATTAGACTTCCAAATGTCAATTTCTTTTATTCACACTCTTTTTAAAAATTCCAAATACAAGGGGAAAAAAACAAGGGCTATCAGCAATGTTATACTTAATGTTAGTTAATAATCTTGACTTTGTAAATTACAACTTCCCAACCTTCCTGAGCTTCATCCAGTACCAGAACTGCTTTAGGAGGTGGTTTTACAGCCCTTTTGTACATCTCATGATGAAGAAGTGACTAGCAGTCACTTCATCTCCTGTTCTAAAGTACAGCAGCCCTACATTCCTCCTTAACTGCTCCAAACCATTCACTCACCTAATAAATTACTTTACCAGCTTGTGTCTCAGAGTGAGCTTCTATTGACTTTGTACAGAGGTAACCTGTCTAACCAGTTGCACTTTGTCTACAAAAACTCATTTTAGAAACTGAATGGGATCCTCAGCAGTGTTTATTTAGGCTTTTTATGCTGTGAGGTATGTATATTATACTTTTTTATTTTTGGACTGAAGAGATAAGTGTTAACGTTCATGAAAAGAGGAGGCTACTACCATGTAGGACAGTACCTCGACTCCCATTACACTAAAATATGAAGAAGTGTAAACCTGGTATTGGTGTGCATCAGATTTGTTTCTTTTTAGCATGATAGAAAGCCCAATTTGATTATACAGGGATCAAAGGATGGTGTAAGAAAAAATTAGCAAGTCTGTTTCCCGCTTTGTGAAGACATTTAAGCCACAAGTCTTCAAACATTCCCTGATCCCTCTGAAAAGTTTCATGGAAAATCAGCTTGATGCACACTCACTTCATGATATTATCTGCTACAGTCCAGCTCAAAATGTTTCTTTCTAAATATTTAGTGGACATTTGATGTGGAAATCTTAACACAAAGCAGACCATGTACAAATTACAGTGTCATATATAGCAGAAGGTCTAAGAATTACTACTGTTCCTCTTTAAAAAGAAAAGAATAGTGAGACTTCAGTGTATATCTTCACAGTTGCATACAGCTTTGCAGAGCTTTGTTTCACTTTCATTGGTAAGAGGTTTGGTTATTTTTATTTCTTGAGGCTTTCCTACTTCGTACGTAGGCTAGAATTTACTGCTGTACATCCACCAAAATGTTTCTCATTAGACATGTTAGACTGCTTCTTCTAAAGTGGAAGCTTTCATAATTTTCTTTGAAAAATTGAGTCTAAGCCTTCTGCACAGGTCGTCATTTGTGTTAGTCACACTTGCTAAAACTCTGTATCATAGAATCACTTCTTTATCTTTCTTCCTGAGAGTCCTTTATTGGCAAGTCACAACAAACTGTAAAATTTGCTACATTTACCATGAACAGCTTGTGAAATATGTCAACTTTCTCTATAATTTTCACAGGGCTTTAATTATGAATCAATGTGATGTTATGAATAGGGGTATTCATAGCTAATGCTTTCAACATGCAGTAAGCAATATTTCTATTACTTAAACATTGCTTATATCCACAGGCACTTCATTCTGGATTACTTCTTTGTGAATACCCAGGCATATGCATTTTACTCAATCTAATGGTCAAGTTAAGAAGGAAATGATGCATTTTCCATGGAATTTTACATTGCAAATAAGGATGAATTTTCTAACTGGAGAGTTGCAATTCTCCTGGGACTGTTTGTGACTGACACTATATTTTATCTGCACATTGAAGAAACACACTCATCAAATGGAAAAGAAGAAAAAAATTACAAGAGATTTGATCTTCTTTACAGCTTCTAATAGTAAAATACACTGTATGATTAATGAACCTGTCAACTGTAATGGGAAGAATATGTAACAAGTAACTGTGCATTACTTGTTTGCGATTTTTATCTTTTATAAATGCAACCATGTGTAGGATGATAAGATTAACTCTTTGTGCTTTTAAGTGAACATTGTATGCAAGAATAATACAACCTCTGCTGTTTCTTGTCTTTCTGTCAGTTTTCAGTCTTAAGAACTGGAATTTTCCCTAATTCCAAAATAACTTTATTATTATTTCATTTGGCATATCTACACATCTACTGCTGGATAAATTATTCACAGGGATGAAAGACAAAAAAGCCCACATAGCTCACTTGTCTCTTTCCATTTAGTTCCTTATGCTTTGTACCCCGCAGCTTTTCTGTGTCAAACAAAACAGTTTTTATCATTTCTTCAGGATTTTTATAAGACCTACCAGAGGAGAGCCCTGGCACACACTGGAACCTGCCTGGCATCGAGGTAGCAGGGCATGAGGGATATATGTCCTACAGATCCATATCATCTTTGAGATGCCCTCTATGTCATTTTGTATCCTTATATCCTATACTCTAGGAATAACATTGGGAAAAGCATCTTTCATGTCCCACTGACTCAAAACTTAAGGAATCCTAATGTTGTTTACACTTCGTTGCAGTGGTAGGGCCTTGGCATAGGAGCCAAATCAGGGATTTCTGGCAGTTTTCTCACCAACTATTGGGAGTGAACAGGAAAGGCAGAATTTTTGCATCTAAAACTCAGAAACTTCATTGTATGATCGTAGCCAGATATCTCTAAGGAGAACATGAAAAGAAAATGTTTATGAAATTTCCCTGTCCTCAGAACAATGTCCAGTGGCATTAAAATAAGACAAAATTATTTATTGCACTTGATTCTGCATTTATTTCTTGACATTCAACTATCTCATTGCCTTTCGTTGCCTTGGGTAACTTGTTCCACTGAAAGTAATACACACATGTTCCAGATATACAGAAATTCTGAATTAGCAATATGGAAAGTTTTTGCAATTGGAATCAAATCTCAGTCTGTCACTTTGTTACTCACAAAAAAAAAAAAATTCTAATTATCTGATCAGAAAGAAAGAATTTAATAAGGCTTTAATGTACTTGAAAATGGGCACACAATGTATGAAAATAGTCCATTTCCCTTTAGCATTTGAGAACTTCAAGATTTAAGTTTTAAAATAAAGTTCTAAACTAAAGTACATGGTGAAATCGGAGATGGCGATGGGGAAAGCATTTGGTGTGGCGTGGAAATTGGAAAAATTACCTGTGATTAAATTGTATGTTATTATGAAAATTTGTCACAATATATACCATTTATTGCAATGCATTATTTATTGTAATGTCACTTCATCAAGTTAGCCTAGTAACATTAACAGTGCAGGCTACAACATCCATATCAACTATTTAAAACATTATTTAAAATCAGTCCTTATTGATTGCTGTGTTTACTTTTTTATTAGGGGAAAAAAAAGTCCTATAAATCGAATTATATGTTCAAGGTACAGTAATACTTATCCAGAGAAAAGGTGAAATTTGTCTACTTCATTGGTACCATGATACCTCCATGATATGTCTTTGGAAACCTTCAGCAGTGCAAATTAACTGTGCTATTTTCTGTACAGCTATCCCATGTCTCTTGAATTCCGGCAAAATGTTAAACAGAAGGGAATCGTCAAATAAGATTTCTACTGGCTCTACTTTCACACAGTATTGCATGCATATCCAAGAAGATTTTACAGTCCTTTAGAAGTCAAAGAAAAACACAGCAAATTAGGTCCGTTGCTTAATAGAAAATTAACCATATGATGCAGTGCAGACTGCCATTTTGCCCAAAAAAGAGGTTAAATATGAAAAGGTACTTAATACAGTTAGTTTCAAGAAGAGAATAGGTACCAGGACAGAAAAGGAAATTAGGGGGTTAAAAAAAGACATGTTTTATGTTAAATAAATGCACTGAAGTTCTATACTTAGAATACTAAAGAATTAAAAAAAAAAATTAACTATTAGAGATGCAGAGAGAATCCACAGGGAGAAACTGTGGACAGTGAAATAAAGTACTCATCTTGAAAAGGGAATAAAAGCAGTTTTAGGGTGTTGCACATGAGATAAGCTAATGTCTACAATCATTAGAACATACTGCAACCATTGTTGCTGTCATTATTCTTCAACAATCCATCTTTAAGTGTTGAAAGGATAAGTTGACAAGAAACAATCAACACAGATTTTGAGGACATACCATGTCAAGCCTGTATAATTTTCCCCTGTGAGAGAAAAATTGTTCTTTTGGTTGGTGGAAAGTAATAGATCTAAATTAGCTTGACATTAGTAAAGCTTTTAAATCTGTCTAAACAATACATTAATAAACAAACTAGAGAAAAGATAGCCGAGATGAAAAGACTACAAGACAGAAAGTAAAAAAAAATTGAATTAACAAATTAAACTGCTAGGACAGACCAAGCATAATTCAGCAATCACATCACCCTTTTAGAAAAGAAAATTAATAAAATATGAACACAACAACAAAGAATTATAAGATTTAGAAAGCATAATGTAAAGAAAAGTTGAAAAGATTATGATTGCTTAGCCTGAAAAGTGACTTTTCTTGTAATACATACCAAAAAGACAATGATCAATATTCTCTGTACCAGTGAGAATAGGAGAAGTAATTATCTTAATTTGTAACGAGACATTTATGCTAGCTATTAGGAAAAAAGAATTCCAACTAGTGTTAAAATAGTTCACCAGTCTTTAGCAGTGAAACACAGTGATTTTAAGAGACCCCTCATTCAAAGTGTTTTTAAAAACAGTATAAGTAAACATCTGTCACGCACAGTCTAGTTTGAGTCCTCAGCCTGGTAGCAGGAGAAAGAACCAGATGATCTCTTCAAGGCTCTTTTATATTCTCTGTAACTTCAGATTTATCTTCTAAGGCTAGCTTCTAGCAGGCTTTACGTGGCTCCAAAGGAGAGAAAGGTGATCAGAGAGACTGTGAGTCCACGTACCAAAAGAAAGAGCATATGCCCTCTCTTGATATTGTCTTTATGAAGCAGCAGTTGGAGGATTAGGAGAGTCTTGAAAACTTGAACAATGACTACCCTGTGGTACCGGTACATCAAAGAGGGCAAAGTAGCATAATTCTTCCAGAACAAAGAATAGTAATTTTAAATTGTAATTGACTTTTACCAGTCTACTCTTATGCTCACTTCTTAATTCAAAACAAATTGTCACGTGCTCATCTAGCTCACAGTTTTGTGCAGAGAGTTATATTTATATACCATTCCATGCTGACACAGTGGCCTCTTATATGATACTAATGTAGTCTGCAGTAAAGGTATTATGTATACCAGTACCACTAAAACAGACCCCATAGCCTAACATAAGATATGAATAATTATATCTGTACCCCATGGTCTAGGTCAATAGGCAGCAGCTCCACAGGCTGCTCTTACAGCTGTCCTCTTCTTTCAGCAGAACATACTGATGCCAATTGCCTTCACAGGATGTTAAACTTGACAAGATATTACTGACATGATTTGTCGGCTGTAAATGTCCTGTAGCCAAACTGTCCTCTTCTATGTAAATGCTTACTGAAAGAAATGTCTTAAACTCTAGACTAAGTGTTATGTAGCACTTCAAAGGCTGGAGAAATCAGACATTTACCAAGTTGTCTGAGTTGGTAAGTAGCAGTTTATTTTTAGTGCCTTCAGAATTGGCATGAAATGCCTTCCCTGGCTAGCATTTCTGTCTGACTATACGAGCAGTCAGTTAATATGTTAACATATTATACTTGCCAAAATAAAACTCCTAAACCGCACCCACTGATATTAATGATAGACTGTGGAGACGTTATTAATAACCTGAGTTCAAGTTTTGCTACCAACTGTCAAATAAAGTGTTATGCTACTGAATTCATAATACAACACTGGAGTGAGGGAGTTCTCTGCATTTAAAAGATTTATTGAATGTAACTATATTAGTTTTCCATTGTGTATTCTATGTCAAAGAGCATAAAGTTCTATCCTCATTTGTACCATTATTTGCTGCTCTATTATCCCTGGAGGAAAAAAAAGGACTATGAACAACATCTAGTTATTCTTTCGGCATTTACACTTCAATATGTAAAGAAAATTTTTTTCCAAGGTTCTCAATTTACATGACCAGTTTTCAAGCACTAGCATGTATAGAGCTGGTTTGTTTTCTTTTTTTTTCCTGTGCTTGTTCATAATAAAGTTTACGCCTTTATTCCCAAGTAAAGCTGGCTGGGATTTTTTTGATGAATGGTGTTTAAACTAGAAAAGCAATTTATAAAAAATGTAGAATTGATGCAGAAATGCACCAGTTACCAAACATTTAGTCAGGAAATTCTGCAGTGGAATGCTTGACTTCTTAGCTTGGTCACTGAGAGCTGAATCTGAATTTTCCTTGTGCACCACCAGTCCCAGACACTAGCTTGTTCTGAAGTTGATAGTTAATTCTTCTCCAACTCCTCTCCTCTACTTTAGAGACCACTGACCAAAGTGATCATCATTACAATTCAGGGTCACTATGGCACTGAAAATTTGTCTTCATAGTTTGGTTTCCTATGCACCAACTCTTCCATCTTTGGGACTAAGCCTACAACTACTTACTCTGTTGGAACTGGTTATCTTTTGACCATCTGACAGTGTCAGTAAGTGAGCTTCTTTCTAGGTAGCAAAGGCTTCAGCATGCCTATGATGACGATATATTCCTCTGGGAATAAAGCATGATGTTTAAAGAAATAGCAAGCCATTTTCCAAGTTAGAGGAAGGTTACAACAAATATTTTAAGATCCTTGGATTCTATTGGTTCATTCTTCTGCTGCATCAAAAACTTCATCACTGTATGTTTGTTGTTTTATAGAAGATGTAGGCTAATTAATTGAGTAAAGGCATCCTTTTCATTTTTCTCCACAATTTACAGCTTGTGTCTCTGAGAAACTCCTTTGAGGAAGTGACAGTAGACCTCTGTTGCAATTCTAGATGCTGAGGCTATTCCAATCCATTTCTTATTAAACACTCTTGGAAAATCCACCACTGCTGTCAGAGAGCTGAAGTGTACCAGTTCCAACAATGTCTTGGGTTTGTTTCTTTACATGGAAAACAAAACCGAGCAAGCCTATCTGATCTCCACAGTACCTGGGGACCTGCCAGCTATAAGAAATCTGTGGAGACATTTTTAAACCAGAACAAAATTAACAGAACATTAGCTAGAACAATGAGGATACAAAATACTTTAATTTTGCAAAATTTGTCACTACTAAATCACTTTCAGTAGTGCAGGCCAGATGCAATAGGTGAAGGAAAACCACTGCAGGGAAATGTCAAGCTTGCTAGTTTGGAATGAACCACTATTGCAGAAGATAATCATCATTTATAAAGTCTGCCACAGCATTCTTCACCTACTGCACTACAGACATTGTTAGTGCTTGTGGATATTGGCAATTGTTACATGCAATTACTCATATTACTTTAAAGTGCTCTGTAACTGCACTCTAGTGATTTTGACAGTGTTTCTGTGTCCCTTGGCTGTTTGAGGTCTCATTGTATAACCTCATGATGTTGTTTTGGAGCAAAGCTGTAAAACTGCAAAATGCACCAGAAATGTTCATGTACTAAGGTGAGAACTGATGAGATTGTTTAACTTTCAACACATCCCTCCGAATACAAAACTCAAGTCCCAGCCCTGAATGCTCATCCACAAGCTGTTATAAAAATTTATGCCCCTGATGATGGTCAAGGCTACAAATTAAAGCATCAGAGACACAAGTTATTTAATAATTTTCATAGGCTACTTTTAACCCCTCATTGTCATCTTATTTCATATTTATAAAAACATGGGATACAGTGGATGCGACTTCATCATAGACCCATTCAAGAGCAGAACATTGGCATTCAAAGGTCAAAAATCATACCACTGGTAATAAATAAACATAATGTTAAAAATAAACAAGTATTGCTTTCACACCTTCGAAGGGATAAAAAACATAAAATGGAATTTGAACAAATGGGCAATAAAAACACTTTGAAAAAATGTGTGTATAGGCTACATATTGCATATGATGAAAGAGATGAGAGCATTCTGGTGGATGAAAATCTCCAGGTGTTTCCTAATTCTCTAAGTGGGCATTTCTGGAGCTTAAGAATTTCACACTTGACAGATGCAACTTCCTGAACCTTCTGGTAACACTGTAGATATACTAGGGAACCCCAAGAGGCAAAACGGCTTTGTTTTTCTTCTTTGCACTTCATGCAGGATCTTTCAGGTCAGCTGCCTGCTAAGTGCCTCCTCCAGACAGCCTACCAGTCCAACGTTGTGCACATGCAAAATGCAAAAATTATCTGGGGGTGGAAAACACTGTAAAATCGTGAAAGATCATTATAGTTTCAGAGACACCAACTTTGAGTGGCAGTTTTTGTAAAAAATACTGATTACTTTAATGACAGTGACTGCTGACAATTGCTACCTAATTAAAACAGCATTACTATTATTTTTGCCCTGCGATGAAATGCACTTTTCTGGAGATTTGATGTTCCAAGAATGGGTCTCTTTGAAAACATTATTGAGTAAAAAAAGGATCGTCATTGATATGCAGTCTACCTAGTAGAAGCTCCTGAAAGCATCAAGCTCTTCTTTACTGTACCAATGCTGTTACTCTTTCCTGCTAATGTAAATAGAACATTTGTAGAAGAAAAATCCGTAATATTTTGGACTTCAGTTTTGCTGGTAGAGCAAAAAAGACTTACAGATTTACATTTAAATTAAGGTTATTTTGGATCCCAAAATTTGCCCCTCAGTGGCACAGATATCAGGAGATCAACAGGAGAGTAATTTTCTGTACTCTTCAGCTGAGAGAATATAATTCCCTAATAAAACATAAACAGAGCCCCTACTCTCCTACCATTGCTTTCTGCCTTCCAGGCCAAGATGGGCATGCATTCCAGATTTGTCACTTTAGCACATTCCTTCACCTTTTTTTTCCAATTTTATCACCTTCTCCTTTGCTTGTAGGATCCATTACCTTCCCTCTAGTCAGTCGTTTCAGTTTTAGTGGGGGTGTGGTCAGAATTAATTTCGTTTTCAGCTTAGTAAACATAGCAGTCCAGAATCGAGCAGTGAAAAGCATTGAGTTCAGTCATAATTGAACCAAAGTAATAAAAATGTGATCTCTCCAAAACTGTGCTTGGGAATTTGAAAATGCTTACACTCTGTAGGAGCTATTGCAAACAGAGGGCAGCACTTTTGTGACTGTCATCCTCATAGCTTTCAACAGAACTGCATTCTAGCAATAGGCCAAACCCAGAAAACTGCTGCCTGAGTACATAAAAAATACGATTCCCTCATACTAGTGCATAAACTATTAATAATTCAAATAAGAAACTGTGGCTGAATAATAAAACTTTACGCCACACCCCCTTCATTTCTGAAAGTCTTACTCATGTAGCTGCATTAGGAAGCAGGGAGTATGCAGTAAGATCTCTACCCTTTGTAATGTAGATGCCTTTTTAAAGAAGGTGTGATTATATTCTGAATAGGTCAGCCTCTGTGCCTGGCATTCCTTCTCTCTTTCCTATGACCTTTTACTAAGTAAGTGGGGTTTTTGCACTCTTTTTGGAACTGTCCACCCATTTGAGGCAGTGAACATGAGAGGCACACTTTGACTATATCAGAATTATTGCACTGGGTTATTGCAAGGGCAGTAACCACCCACTGCGGGTGGAACTGTTTCTTCCTTAACAGCATGTCTCCAATTCAGGTTTCACTTTACTTTGTCTTCTGTTTGTTCATCCACATTTCTAAGATTTAAATAAATGTGCAGTCACATTTGTTCATGGAAAGTAACAAATGAATAAAACTGCCCTGGACAGATTTGAGTTTCACAATGTATGCCGAAACAGATGTCTTCTTTTGAATGGCTCTGGAAAGAATTAATATGGACCTTCCTTGGTTTGAAAAGACAATTAGGAGCTTTAATCCAATATCTAATATTTCAAAAATGTATTTTTTATTAGATTTCAGCAGCAAAGAATACCATTAGATAGATCACCAGAGTAACAAGCAACATGATGCTGGTTCCACCCCATCTGTGATATTTTAAAAATACACTCTACCAGTGCCAACCTTCAGATTTCCCATGGGAACACTTATAAGAATACAAAGCTCAACAGGCAGCACTGATGCTGTATTAAGGATTTGTGTCATTTTCACTACAGAATAAACATGTGCTATAAAGTGGCATGTAGGATTTTATTAGTAGAGAACTGAAGTTTGGCTTATATGAAGGATTTGATTCTGTTCAATACAGCACAGAGCTATCACATTGTCAGAACTTTTTCTGCTGTACCAAGGCAGAGGAGTGGCAAACATTTGAATCTTTTGTTAATAAACCAGCTTTTAACCCATGGAGAAATAACTATAAATATGGTTTATAATCTCTTCAATGAATTTGATAGCTTCTGGGTCCCTACTGGATACTTTTCCATATTTCAAAAACCACTCTTCCAAATTTGGGCACAGCTTAGCAATTTTTGTGACATGAACAAAGCCAGAACTGAAATCGTAGGGGTTTGGAGATTGGGTTACGGACTATTGGGAAGAAGAGGAGAATATACATCTGTCACAGCCATCGTCCCCACCCAAACAATTTAAGGAACAGAAATGCTAAGTGATTTGCTCAAAAGGAGCAGGCCTATGCAGGCTGCCATATAGGGACATGCTAGAACTAATCCTGACCTGAGAAAGTGCACTCAGATAATTCAGTGTAGGACCATACTAAAAGCATCATTGGACCAGAAACAGATTACATAGTCATTTCTCTCATCAATAGATCCAAATGCTTTACAGTCAGTTCTCGTGGACATGTATCATATAGCTACAGCTAAGCCAAGGGTTAGGGGCTGATACTAGAGTTGTGGTTCAAGAGTTATATTGAAGTCTTACAGCTCAAAGCAATAGATCTAACTGCCAGCAAGTAAAACACTGACTCTTCTGTGGCTCCTTTGATCAGTGAGTATTAGAAAAATGCTATAGCTCGGTCTGTGGTGAAGAGAGTGCCAAATACGATGTGGCGTGTGGACAAATCCTGAGAAATCTTCAATGCTAGAATCAGTGCTGCTCCTGACGGGAAATGTCACTTGAGAAGTTCTCTGGCAGAAGCATGTCACTCATGGGGCTAGGATGGAATGAACAAGGTTTAAGAGAGCAGAAACAGCCATTTTAATTACTACCACTGTCACTTTTAATGGTTGCATCACAGTTACAAATAGGCTTAACTAAATTCTAGCAACTCATAACAGCCCTGGCTCCAGCTCTCATCCTAGTCTCTTGGCTCATGAATACAAGGAGATAAATCTCTTAAATCTCTTGTTTTCCTGAAAGCTGAGTCTAGTACAACTATAGACGATGACCCATACATATCACTCATGTGAACGAAGGTCCTGAGCAATGACCACTACCAGTCAGGTTTTCATGTTCAGAACACCAACATCAAACTTTGGTTTACTGATGGAGGGATGGATGGGCTGGGACGGGGCTGCAGTTAGTTTTCAAGCAGGCCAGAGACTAAAGATCTGGGTCTACCATTAGGTCTTTTACACAGATTAAAGCTTGAATGCAGGCTAGAATCACCAGACAAAATGGCTTATTGATTAGTGCTTTGACGGTGTGGGTGACTCTAGCTTGTTAAGTAGTTAAATTAGATGAGGTTTGTGGCAAGATGGATTGAAGAACTGAGTTGTAGCTGGATTCTTTCAACAGAGCTACAAATATTTCTGATGACAACTGAGGAAAAATCTATTCATACATATCTCAACAGAGGATTTTCTAGATCAAGGTAGGATTTGATCAGGATGCTGTTGTGGTTTTCTGCTTCCCCCCAGCTTCTTGCACACCGCTTGTTGACGAGCATGGGAAACTGAAAAATCCTTGGCTTAAGACAGCGCTACTTAGCAAACACTAAAACATCAGCGTGTTATCAACAGTATTCTCACACTAAATCCAAAACACAGCACTGTATACCAGCTACTAAGAAGAGAGTCAACTCTGTCCCAGCCAAAACCAGGACAGATACAAAAAAAGGTTGAAGACCTCGGTTCAGGCTCTTGTGGGCTAAGAAGAGGCTGAGCTTAGTAAGGTTGAATAGCTTATGTTAGGACAGACAAGTTATGCAATATAGACTGAGATTAGGCTGGGGTTCAGCAGGTGCCAAATAGCTCTGAAATGCATCACTGGATCTTGAAAATACACTATGTTTAAGATGATTCATTCTTACTAGCAAATGAAGATCTTTAATTCTAGGAGGCATATAGGATCACAGGGCTACACATTTATTAGGACAAAACTGATATCAGGGTGAGTGTTTGGGACACCACGTGAGAAGAACTATATTGATAGAAATTTATGTGAACTATGTAGAAATTCATTCAGAAGAAATGCTTACAAAGAGGTATGAAATACAGTTTTCTTAGATCACTGATAATGCACCTTTGACATAATACAAAAATTTGCATCACACAGTGGCCTAGACTTACCCCAGCTGGTCAGAACTGCCCCTTGCTCCTTTTTATTGATTGGTCAATGCTAATCTCCACATATCATATAAAGAAATTTGATGGCGGTATGTACAGTCGCATTCCTGGAAAAGCAACAACAGCAAACATTAAATCATCTAATCCAAAAAACAGTCAGCCATTGGGTTAGGTTAGGTCTGCCTTTCCCTCTTACAGGATATAGGTTATAACTCCCCCCTCCAAAGGCTACATCAATTAAAATGTGCGATAAAATTATATAAGGTTAACAAAAGTAATCTGCCACCATGCACCAATATGCAGTATATAATAAAAGATAAATCACTTCTCACAGCTATCTGGCCTGCTAATTATCCTTGAATATGTGTAATTAGGCATGTTTCCATTTTGAAATCCCACTCTATATTTGCAAGCTTTTTTCTCAATGCAGAGTAGAAAATCGGGCTGGGCTCAATAAAGTTTTTTCTGTGTACTTAGGACAACTGTAGTTTAAGTCCACCTGGCCTGTTGCTTCTCTTCTCGCTTCTATTTAGTCTACAGCCAACTACTGTTTTCTTCACACGCAATTAATGGAGCTGTCTGCGCACTGCTGAATGTGTAACGTCCTGGCAGGTTGGCTGCCAGAGCGAAGGCATTTCCCTGGAACATGTCTGTGAACCAGCTGGGGCGTTTACAGGGAAGGCTACCACACAGAAGGACTTAGACTCTTGTCCCAGTATCCAGCAGGAAAGTGTATGCAAGGACTGAGTTGTGGTTTGAAGCTAGTAAGTCTCTACTTAAAGAGAAGAAGCTTTCCTACATCCAACTGAAACTTGCCAGGTCCCAATTAAAACTAAACACATTCAATGAATCAATAGCATTAGATTAAGATTTTGCTCTGTTCTCCATTTTAAACCATATACACAGTTAGTATTGGTTTAGGTATAAAGAGTATAGTAGTTTCTAGTCTATTTTGCTGTTATTAAATGTTCTAAGAAGGACATTGATTTATACTGGTATGATAGATCAAAACTGTTGATGAAATTTATACATGATCCACTAGTGAAGTATTTATTTTAAGTATGTATTTTAACCTACTCAGATTTCTATCTGAAATTTTCTCCTGAAGAGTACCTTATACTCAGCACTTTACAGCGAAAGTATTAGTTCAGCAGATACACCTTCAATGTGGAGCTAAGTATTCAAAAGTAAAGTAAGCTTTAAAGAAACATCTTTCAGCAGTTGCAAGTTGTTTCTTGAAATTTCAGAATATGTAGCTATGTTTACTCCTAATCTCCATTTTGCCTTGCCTGACACTTGACTCAGAACAGATTTGGGTGTTTGGTGTTCCAGGAAAGAGAAACTGACAGGCTCTTGACTTTCATAGCAAGAAAACAATTGAATGAACTATTTTGAAACACTTGAAATGCTTTTAAGGTGTCAATCTGTAGAAAAAAACCCCATATATTACAGAATGTGTATTGTGTTTATTTCAATACTATGCACACATTTTAGATGACCTTA
>NW_026114251.1:0-16112 GCF_018139145.2 Gymnogyps californianus | reverse complement strand
AGGAATTGGAGAGTCTAAATCCTTTTCCTCATCTAAGAATGGATCACAGTGTAGAAAACGTTGAAAACACACACTGTGGGCAAATGCAGTTGGTATCAGTACAGAAGAAAATAATTCAGATGTATAAACCACTTGTTACGATAAATCTGTTGAGTGAAGTTCTTTGAAAAAGGGGTGACTCGAGAAAGCCCGAGTTCTGACCCGAACTGGTAGATGCCGTAAAGAGGTGGTACGTTGCCGCTGGCTGCTGCGGATTTCCTCGTACCGCACTTGAGCTTCGGTTGCACCAAGTCTAAAAGATCAGAAATGACAGTGAAGTTATTCTGAGCATTTGACTTGCTAAGCATTGCTCGACTGCAGCAGCAAGGGATTACAAGCTGTAACCTTAGCCATGTGAAGCTCAGGTTACCTTCTGAACACAACATTCATTACAGTTAAACAGCACCTGCACAGCATCTTAGGGCAGCACCTTGGCAGGCTCTAAGTGACAAGCAAGAGATAAGGGTGATAAAATGCGTGGTTGGTCCCAGTTCTATTCAGTCTGCGTAGGAGTGAAAATGTCAGTACGTGTGCCTTTACAAATTATACAAAATTAGAAGATGGCCAAAACAGTAAAGATGAAAAAAGTGTGAGACGACCTGGCAACCTTGGGGCTGCAGGGAGTGTCTCGGCGTGGGGAGTATGGAAGTGCGCGGTCACATAGCACTGGAACTGGTGAAACCTAGATTCCTGTTTTCTGTTTGCTTCTGGATCTTCCGTTGTCTAGTAATGTACAAGTGACAGCTGAAGCTTTTCTCATAATTCGGGCATTCGCATTTCTCCACCATACCCATGTGAATCCTGTAATGTAAAAAAAAGTTTGAACTTGGGTTGCACCCTCTTTTCACAGCGACTGCTAATAGAACGCTGTCGTCGTTTAACCCCAGCCAGCAGTTAAGCACCACGCACCGCTCCCTGCTCCCAGTGGGATGCGGAGGAGAATTGGGGGGAAAAAAAATGTAGAAGTCGTGGGTTGAGATAAGAGCAGTTTAATAACTAAAGTAAAATAAAATATAATGCTAACTGGTAATAATAAAAATATAATAATAATTGTAATGAAAAGGAATATAACAAAAAAAATAAAGAGAAATAAAACCCAAGAAGAGGCAAGTGATGCACAATGCAATTGCTCACCACCCGCTGACCGATGCCCGAGCAGCGATCCGCCCCTCCCGGCTAACTCCCCCCTGTTTATATACTGGGCATGATGTTCTATGGTATGGAATAGCCCTTTGGCTTGTTCGGGTCAGCTGTCCTGGCCGTGCTCCCTCCCAGCTTCTTGCACACCCGCTTGCTGGCAGAGCATGGGAGACTGAAAAATTCGTGACTTAGGGTAAGTGCTACTTAGCAACAACTAAACCATCAACGTGTTATCAACATTATTCTCACACGAAATCCAAACCACAGCACTGTACCAGCTACTAGGAAGAAAATTAGCTCTATCCCAGCCGAAACCAAGACAAAAACCATCATGAAGCTCGTGGGAACTTACTCTCTTTGCACTTATTTCAGTTAAAATGGCTTGAAAGTGGTCAGTGGGTTCAAAAAGAAAGGGGAAGAAGGATGGACACGTACACGTACCTTGGAAACCAGACTAAAAGCATCAAATGGGATTTGGTACGAGGACTGTGTCTCCCACTTGTTGCGTTAAGCATGTGCAACAAGGCAGGTTGAGAAGAGAGTTGCTGGTGCATGTTCTCTCAAAATCATCTTGAGAGTAGTTAGGACAGCAAGTTTGGGGTCGGTTTTGTGCAAAACAAATCGAGGATGCAATATCAGCTCTTTTTAGAATTGATTTTTGCGTTCCACCAGTATACCTGTCATCCCGCTTTCACGTGGGGTACCAAGGAGCTGTGGGGAAAGAACAGCTTTTGGCCCCGGTCTCGTCTGTTACCCTCATTACCAAGGTCTGCGTTCGCACGAGGAGGCTTGGTACTGAGTGGGGGCATGTGGGATGATACTACAAGCCTTCAGCGTCAGGGCTTTGATCACTACCACCGCCAGGCCTGATCTGAAACGGTATTTTAACAGGAAAGCCTTCTACACGTGGAAGATCATAATCCCCCAGAATCCTATGGATCTCTTCTCACATAGTGCTGTGAGTACTATTTGACACGTCCTGTGTTTGTTCGATTTCCAAAAAGGTACTTCTGATACTACCAGAAGAGCCAAAAAGGAACCAAGCTGATAAATTTTAAGTTTCCAAAGTTAAAACGTGGAGAGA
The DNA here is from genome assembly GCF_018139145.2 of Gymnogyps californianus. Classification (NCBI taxonomy): domain Eukaryota; kingdom Metazoa; phylum Chordata; class Aves; order Accipitriformes; family Cathartidae; genus Gymnogyps; species Gymnogyps californianus. The sequence continues at coordinate 13,849 of NW_026114251.1, read as the reverse complement.
TTGAGCAGACCCGCCCTCTTGGAAGGAAGGCATTTACCTAAGAGAAGACAGTGAGTTGTTGATTTTCCCCCCGACTGCTTCCTTCGATGGCTGCTCCTAGCCACGGAGCGTTTCTAGTCAGGCTGCTGTGGAGTGGCGAGTTAGCGGTTGGCCAGAAAACTCTGCGGATGTTTCTGCTGCTGTCAGGTGCTTTAATTGGCCTCCTAAGTCCTGGCCTCCTCTCGGGAGCCCGCTCTGCCTGGAGCCACTGCTAGCTCAAAGTGGCCCTGCCTGGAGCCACTGCTAGCTCAAAGAGGCCCTGCCCAGACAAGAGCAGCCCCCAGGAGCGACAGGCAGAGGCAAAGCAAGTCAGGATGAGAAAGAGCGGGGGACGAGATTGCCCTAGGCAGCGAGACGCGCGCTAGCGCCCGCTGCTGACCAGCGAACCTGCCCGGAGGGATCCCCCTCTGCTCGGTGGTGCCATGAGGTGCAGGCGTCCACCTCGCCAAGGCGTGCCAGCAGCTCCGCCCGTGGATGGTGAGCCTTGCCAGCTCTGGCCGTGCTGTGGAGCACAGTCCCTGTGTCCCGTCTGCAGCTGAGGGCCTCAGCGGCCTCCTCTCTCCACAGGCGCCTCTCTGCAGCTTCAGGAGCCCAGCCGGAAACCGGCGGCTGCCCCTCATCCCGGACAGCCGCACCAGCCGCCCCGGCACCCCCTGAGAGCCAGACACGGGGGCTCCATTTCACTCTCCCTTGGCCGTGAGACTCAGCGACCGGGGTTTTAGATACACGTCGGGACACGCTGTAGCCTGCACAGAGGGAAGGGGTCGATCAGAGCCTCGCAGCAGCGATGCTGGCTTCACGCCTTCCAGGCGCTGGCGAGCCACAGAGATGGTGCAGAGCCTCTGCTGCCAGTTGTGCTTCATGCTGAGTGCCAGGGGCAGCTGCTGCCCCACTTTTACCAGTACGGCTCAGAGGTGGCTTGTGCAGACGTCGGTAGGCAGATTTGAGGGCCTGGCGTGTGCTGAACTTGTGTTCAGCTCACACGCAGCACTGCTTGCCACTGGGCCGGTTCCAGCGGGAGCCAGGTCCCAAGCAACGCTGGCTGCCCTTCCTAGTGCTGAAGTCGGTGGGAATGCTGACCTCAGGAGGCTTTCTGGGCTGTGCTCGCTTTCCCGTCTGCAGACCAATAGCTGGGACGGACGAATGTGACCGTTGCTGGGCTTTACAGGGAAGGGCACGAGGCCTTGCGGAGGAGCCCTTCTCAGGAGGGCTGTTTCCCCGCCTGGCCTGGCTGCAGCTTCTTCCCGTCCTCTTTGAAGGAAGGCATTCCAGCATTCACCTTACGGTGTGCCAAAACTGCACCTCGTGCAATGCAACCAGAAGATGGCGTGCAGTTTCTGGTCTCCCAGCAGCTCAGGCGTGGCTGTGTTTGGAGCAGTGACTAGGCGCAGCCCAAAAGCCCAGGCGTTTTTTCTATACCTGATCGATGTCTTTGAGAAGTGTTGCCTCCTGAAGATTGCATGTCCCTGACGGGGAACGGTTCCATCTGATCCACCTGTCCCGCTTGCTTTCTCAAGAGACGGACCGAGAGGCTGTGCAGGAGGAGGCATTTTCGGAAGGAAGCAGTGGCTCTCTGCCAGTCTCTGCCAAAGAAACGAGCGAATGCAAAGCCACCGGCACGCCAGGTAGTTGCTGTCCATGCTCAGCCGGTGTCACCCATCAGGATCGCTGTGTGTCAGCAGGCTCTTCCCCCGGTGCCCCTCTCCTGCACCTCACGTCAGCAGCCAAAGCTGAAAGTGTTTGGGTCGAGCATCTGGAGCGCGTTCCGCAGATGATGGAAATGGGACTCTTAATCGAATTACCTCCCGCTGTGGCTGCATCCCAGAGCTTGCCTGAGTCCCTAGAGCCCAAGGCCCAAGAGCAGCACAGAGCGGGATCCCTCCCGTGAGCTGAGGTCCAGAGCGATGCCCTGACTCCCAGATCGGGCAGGGGCTTTGAGGGAACCTCCCTGCCCTCCTGCATCCTCTGTGCCTGAGCCCTGCTGAGGCTCTACCTGTCGTCTCTGCTTTTTGGCAGCGCTGTCAAAGCCCGGAGAAGACCACCACGGCGGTTGTATATGAATTTTTTAGAGCGGACTCAGGTACTGAGCAGTCTTGCTGGGGTCCCTAAGTGGGAGACGCGTCCCGAAACCTGGGAGCGGCTGCAAGCGGTGCCCATGCTGGAGAAAAGGCAGAAGGGGAGAGCAAGGCTCCGGGTGTCTCCTGAGAGGGCCTGACTCTGTCCCTCGGGGTGTGGGAGCTGGCCCGGGGGAGGGAGAGTTGGGGCGGCATGCCTGCTGCAGGGATGGTTTGTGTCCGTGTCCTTCGAAGGAGCGACTGGTGAAGCAGCTGCACTCCCCCCCGGGCTCTCCTTCTGGCCTTCTGAGTTTTGTTCGCTGGACAACCTGTCCCAAAGGGTGGGAGCGTGCCTCAGGCACCAGCTCTGGGGGGAAACAGAGAACTTCCCAGCCATATCAAACGTGCTGCAAGCTTAGCAGTGGTGCACAGGACGGCCTAACGTTCCCAATTGCTCCTCCAGATGCGGTCGGCGAGAGAACCACAAGTGTTTACAATCCCCAGAGCAATCCCCAGAGCACCAAAAATGTTTTCTGTCCCTAAGCCGTGCAAAGGTGCTGTATGATAGGCACAGCAGCAGCCCTGGTTTCCCTGGCACCTGCGATACTGTTGTGCTGTGTCGTGATCCGGCGGCAGAGGAAGAGAAGACCGTGAGTCGTTGATTTTCCCCCCGACTGCTTCCTTTGACGGCTGCTCCTAGCCACGGAGCGTTTCTAGTCAGGCTGCTGTGGAGTGGCGAGTTAGCGGTTGGCCAGAAAACTCTGCGGAGGTTTCTGCTGCTGTCAGGTGCTTTAATTGGCCTCTTAAGTCCTGGGCCTCCTCTCGGGAGCCCGCTCTGCCTGGAGCCACTGCTAGCTCAAAGCGGCCCTGCCTGGAGCCACTGCTAGCTCAAAGAGGCCCTGCCCAGACAAGAGCAGCCCCCAGGAGCGACAGGCAGAGGCAAAGCAAGGTCAGGACGAGAAAGAGCGGGGGACGAGATTGCCCTAGGCAGCGAGACGCGCGCTAGCGCCCGCTCCTGACCAGCGAACCTGCCCGGAGGAATCCCCCTGCTCGGTGGTGCCATGAGGTGCAGGCGTCCACCTCGGCCAAGGCGTGCCAGCAGCTCCGCCCGTGGTGGTGAGCCTTGCCAGCTCTGGGGCGTGCTGTGGAGCACAGTCCCTGTGTCCCGTCTGCAGCTGAGGGCCTCAGCGGCCTCCTCTCTCCACAGGCGCCTCTCTGCAGCTTCAGGAGCCCAGCTGGAAACCGGCGGCTGCCCCTCATGCCCGGACAGCCGCACCAGCCGCACCAGCCGCCCCGGCACCCCTGAGAGCCAGACCCAACGCCAGCAGCCGCCGCTCCTGCCTGGAAAGCCTGAGTTGCTCCTGGTGCTGGCTGCCAAGCCCGTGGGCTTGTTGGAGTTGAGTTTAGAGCTGGTGTGAGCTCTAGGAGCCCTTCTCCCGGCAGCTCTGCGCGTCGTTCCTTTCACCCCAGCATGGGGCCTCTGTAGGCTCACGGTAACTCTTTGCAGCATGCTCCTGAGTGGAAGGGAGAGATGAGTGCCGTGAGTAATCCCATCTTTGAATTGCACTCGCTGCCACTCTGATCTGAAGAAGTATCTGAACTGTGTCACGGGAGCTGTTCCTGTCCTGCGCTTCTTTGCAGCCATGCCTGTGGGCAAAGGTGATCCAGCTTCCCGGCTGGGTTCCAGGACTGAGACTCTGGAGATGGCATGGGTACGTCATCATGGCTTTTTCCTCCCTTTGAGAGCTGCCAGCTCAAAGCCCAAAGGTCAGCCAGCCGGGCGGCTCGGCAGGTGTGAGGACGGAGACCTGCACATGTGTGCCCTCTCCTTGCGTGATCCCCTTACCGCTTCTGCCATGCAGTTCTGCCGATGTCGATCACAATAGATGACGGAAGCTTCTCTGCGTGTTTAGTTACAGAAGTGCCCGTAGGAGGACTCTTCCAGCTCCTCGGCTGGATGCTGCGCTAGAGCCCAGCTGGCATCACAGGGTGAGCAGTCTGTCTCTACTGACCTCACAGGCTAAGCACTGGGTTTCTATAAGTTGTTCACGTGAAATTGAACCAAACGCTTTCTGTTAAGGTCCTCCAAGAGCACAGTCCCAAGCCGAAGGAGGAAAAAAAGTCCCCGGAGCCATCTGAAGTCCTGAGGCAGATGCTGGAGGAACGGGAGAGAGGACACAGTGGGTCCATTTCACTCTGCCTTAGCTGTGAGACTGGGTGACCGGAGGTTTTAGATACACCAGCACTGGGGGGAACAGAGGACTTCCCAGCCATATCAACGTGCTGCAAGCTTAGCAGTGGTGCACAGGACAGACTAACGTTCCGAATGGCTCCTCCAGATGCGGTCGGCGAGAGAACCACAAGTGTTTACAATCCCCAGAGCAATCCCCAGAGCACCAAAAATGTTTTCTGTCCCTAAGCCATGCAAAGGTGCTGTATGATAGGCACAGCAGCAGCCCTGGTTTCCCTGGCACCTGCGATACTGTTGTGCTGTGTCGTGATCCGGCGGCGGAGGAAGAGAAGACCGTGAGTCGTTGATTTTCCCCCCGACTGCTTCCTTCGACGGCTGCTCCTAGCCACGGAGCGTTTCTAGTCAGGCTGCTGTGGAGTGGCGAGTTAGCGTTGGCCAGAAAAACTCTGCGGAGGTTTCTGCTGCTGTCAGGTGCTTTAATTGGCCTCTTAAGTCCTGGGCCTCCTCTTGGGAGCCCGCTCTGCCTGGAGCCACTGCTAGCTCAAAGCGGCCCTGCCTGGAGCCACTGCTAGCTCAAAGAGGCCCTGCCCAGACAAGAGCAGCCCCCAGGAGCGACAGGCAGAGGCAAAGCAAGGTCAGGACGAGAAAGAGCGGGGGACGAGATTGCCCTAGGCAGCGAGACGCGCGCTAGCGCCCGCTGCTGACCAGCGAACCTGCCCGGAGGAATCCCCCTGCTCGGTGGTGCCATGAGGTGCAGGCGTCCACCTCGGCCAAGGCGTGCCAGCAGCTCCGCCCGTGGTGGTGAGCCTTGCCAGCTCTGGGCCGTGCTGTGGAGCACAGTCCCTGTGTCCCGTCTGCAGCTGAGGGCCTCAGCGGCCTCCTCTCTCCACAGGCGCCTCTCTGCAGCTTCAGGAGCCCAGCCGGAAACCGGCGGCTGCCCCTCATGCCCGGACAGCCGCACCAGCCGCCCCGGCACCCCTGAGAGCCAGACACGGGGGCTCCATTTCACTCTCCCTTGGCCGTGAGACTCAGCGACCGGAGGTTTTAGATACACGTCGGGACACGCTGTAGCCTGCACAGAGGGAAGGGTCGATCAGAGCCTCGCAGCAGCGATGCTGGGCTTCACGCCTTCCAGGCGCTGGCGAGCCACAGAGATGGTGCAGAGCCTCTGCTGCCAGTTGTGCTTCATGCTGAGTGCCAGGGGCAGCTGCTGCCCCACTTTTACCAGTACGGCTCAGAGGTGGCTTGTGCAGACGTCGGTAGGCAGATTTGAGGGCCTGGCGTGTGCTGAACTTGTGTTCAGCTCACACGCAGCACTGCTTGCCGCTGGGCCGGTTCCAGGCGGGAGCCAGGTCCCAAGCAACGCTGGCTGCCCTTTCCTAGTGCTGGAAGTCGGGTGGAGATGCTGACTCAGGAGGCTTTCTGGGCTGTGCTCGCTTTCCCGTCTGCAGACCAATAGCTGGGACGGGACGAATGTGACCGTTGCTGGGGCTTACAGGAAGGGCACGAGGGCCTTGCGGAGGAGCCCTTCTCAGGAGGGCTGTTTCCCCGCCTGGCCTGGCTGCAGCTTCTTCCCGTCCTCTTTGAAGGAAGGCATTCAGCATCACCTGACGGTGTGCCAAAACTGCACCTCGTGCAATGCAACCCAGAAGATGGCGTGCAGTTTCCTGGTCTCCCAGCAGCTCAGGCGTGGCTGTGGTTTGGAGCAGTGACTAGGCGCAGCCCCAAAAGCCCAGGCGTTTTTTTCTATACCTGATCGATGTCTTTGAGAAGTGTTGCCTCCTGAAGATGCCATGTCCCTGACGGGGAACGGTTCCATCTGATCCACCTGTCCCGCTTGCTTTCTCAAGAGACGGACCGAGAGGCTGTGCAGGAGGAGGCATTTTCAGAAGGAAGCAGTGGCTCTCTGCCAGTCTCTGCCAAAGAAACGGAGGCGATGCAAGCCACCGGCACGCCAGGTAGTTGCTGTCCCATGCTCAGCCGTGTCACCCATCAGGATCGCTGTGTGTCAGCAGGCTCTTCCCCCGTGCCCGCTCCTGCACCTCACGTCAGCAGCCAAAGCTGAAAGTGTTTTTGGGGTCGAGCATCTGGAGCGCGTTCCGCAGATGATGGAAATGGACTCTTAATCGAATGTACCTCCCGCTGTGGCTGCATCCCAGAGCTTGCCCTGAGTCCCTAGAGCCCAAGGCCCAAGAGCAGCACAGAGCGGGATCCCTCCCGTGAGCTGAGGTCCAGAGCGATGCCTGACTCCCAGATCGGGCAGGGGCTTGAGGGAACCTCCCTGCCCTCCTGCATCCTCTGTGCCTGGCCCTGCTGAGGCTTTACCTGTCGTCTCTGCTTTTTGGCAGCGCTGTCAAAGCCCGGAGAAGACCACCACGGCGGTGTATATGAATTTTTTAGAGCGGACTCAGGTACTGAGCAGTCTTGCTGGGGTCCCTAAGTGGGAGACGCGTCCCGAACCTGGAGCGGCTGCAAGCGGTGCCCATGCTGGAGAAAAGGCAGAGGGGAGAGCAAGGCTCCGGGTGTCTCTGAGAGGGCCTGACTCTGTCCCTCGGGTGTGGGAGCTGGCCCGGGGGGAGGGAGAGTTGGGGGTGGCATGCCTGCTGCGGGAATGGTTTGTGTCGTGTCCTTCGAAGGAGCGACTGGTGAAGCAGCTGCACTCCCCCCCGGGCTCTCCTTCTGGCCTTCTGAGTTTTGTTCGCTGGGACAACCTGTCCCAAAGGGTGGGAGCGTGCCTCCAGGCACCAGCTCTGGGGGAAACAGAGAACTTCCAGCCACATCAAACGTGTTGCAAGCTTACCAGTGGTGCACAGGACAGACTAACATTCCGAATGGCTCCTCCAGATGCGGTCGGCGAGGAGAACCACAAGTGTTTACAATCCCAGAGCAATCCCCAGAGCACCAAAAATGTTTTCTGTCCCTAAGCCGTGCAAAGGTGCTGTATGATAGGCACAGCAGCAGCCCTGGTTTCCCTGGCAACTGCGATACTGTTGTGCTGTGTCGTGATCCGGCGGCAGAGGAAGAGAAGACCGTGAGTCGTTGATTTTCCCCCGACTGCTTCCTTCGACAGCTGCTCCTAGCCACGGAGCGTTTCTAGTCAGGCTGCTGTGGAGTGGCGAGTTAGCGGTTGGCCAGAAAACTCTGCGGAGGTTTCTGCTGCTGTCAGGTGCTTAATTGGCCTCTTAAGTCCTGGGCCTCCTCTCGGGAGCCCGCTCTGCCTGGAGCCACTGCTATCTCAAAAGTGGCCCTGCCCAGACAAGAGCAGCCCCAGGAGCGACAGGCAGGGCAAAGCAAGGTCAGGACGAGAAAGAGCGGGGGACGAGATTGCCCTAGGCAGCGAGACGTTGCGCTAGCGCCCGCTGCTGACCAGCGAACCTGCCCGGAGGAATCCCCCTGCTCGGTGGTGCCATGAGGTGCAGGCGTCCACCTCGGCCAAGGCGTTGCCAGCAGCTCCGCCCGTGGTGTGGTGAGCCTTGCCAGCTCTGGGGCGTGCTGTGGAGCACAGTCCCTGTGTCCCGTCTGCAGCTGAGGGCCTCAGCGGCCTCCTCTCTCCACAGGCACCTCTCTGCAGCTTCAGGAGCCCAGCCGGAAACCGGCGGCTGCCCCTCATACCGGACAGCCGCACCAGCCGCACCAGCCGCCCCGGCACCCCTGAGAGCCAGACCCAACGCCAGCAGCCGCCGCTCCTGCCTGGAAAGCCTGAGTTGCTCCTGGTGCTGGCTGCCAAGCCCGTGGCTTGTTGGAGCTCAGTTTAGAGCTGGTGTGAGCTCTAGGGAGCCCCTTTCTCCCGGCAGCTCTGCGCGTCGTTCCTTTCACCCCAGCATGGGGCCTCTGTAGGCTCACGGTAACTCTTTGCAGCATGCTCCTGAGTGGAAGGAGAGATGAGTGCCGTGGAGTAATCCCATCTTTGAATTGCACTCGCTGCCACTCTGATCTGAAGAAGTATCTGGAACTGTTGTCACGGGAGCTGTTCCTGTCCTGCGGCTTCTTTGCAGCCATGCCTGTGGGCAAAGGTGATCCAGCTTCCCGGCTGGGTTCCAGGACTGAGACTCTGGGAGATGGCATGGGTACGTCATCATGGCTTTTTCCTCCTTTGAGAGCTGCCAGCTCAAAGCCCAAAGGTCAGCCAGCCGGGCGGCTCGGCAGGTGTGAGGACGGAGACCTGCACATGTGTGCCCTCTCCTTGCGTGATCCCCTTACCGCTTCTGCCATGCAGTTCTGCCGATGTCGATCACATAGATGACGGAAGCTTCTCTGCGTGTTTAGTTACAGAAGTGCCCGTAGGGAGGACTCTTCCAGCTCCTCGGCTGGATGCTGCGCTAGAGCCCAGCTGGCATCACAGGGGTGAGCAGTCTGTCTCTACTGACCTCACAGGCTAAGCACTGGGTTTCTATAAGTTGTTCACGTGAAATTGAACCAAACGCTTTCTGTTAAGGTCCTCCAAGAGCACAGTCCCAAGCCGAAGGAGGAAAAAAGTCCCCGGAGCCATCTGAAGTCCTGAGGCAGATGCTGGAGGAACGGGAGAGAGGACACAGTGGGTCCATTTCACTCTGCCTTAGCTGTGAGACTGGGTGACGGAGGTTTTAGATACACCAGCACTGGGGGGGAACAGAGGACTTCCCAGCCATATCAAACGTGCTGCAAGCTTAGCAGTGGTGCACAGGACAGACTAACGTTCCGAATGGCTCCTCCAGATGCGGTCGGCGAGAGAACCACAAGTGTTTACAATCCCCAGAGCAATCCCCAGAGCACCAAAAATGTTTTCTGTCCTAAGCCATGCAAAGGTGCTGTTGATAGGCACAGCAGCAGCCCTGGTTTCCCTGGCACCTGCGATACTGTTGTGCTGTGTCGTGATCGCGGCGGAGGAAGAGAAGACCGTGAGTCGTTGATTTTCCCCCGACTGCTTCCTTCGACAGCTGCTCCTAGCCACGGAGCGTTTCTAGTCAGGCTGCTGTGGAGTGGCGAGTTAGCGTTGGCCAGAAAACTCTGCGGAGGTTTCTGCTGCTGTCAGGTGCTTTAATTGGCCTCCTAAGTCCTGGGCCTCCTCTGGAGCCCGCTCTGTCTGGAGCCACTGCTAGCTCAAAGTGGCCCTGCCTGGAGCCACTGCTAGCTCAAAGAGGCCCTGCCCAGAAAAAGAGGCCCTCTCCAGCTCGAAAGGGCCTGCAAGCGGACCAAGAGGCGCGACCCCCAGGAGCGACAGGCAGAGGCAAAGCAAGTCAGGATGAGAAAGAGCGGGGGACGAGATTGCCCTAGGCAGCGAGACGCGCGCTAGCGCCCGCTCCTGACCAGCGAACCTGCCCGGAGGAATCCCCCTGCTCGGTGGTGCCATGAGGTGCAGGCGTCCACCTCGGCCAAGGCGTGCCAGCAGCTCCGCCCGTGGTGGTGAGCCTTGCCAGCTCTGGGCCGTGCTGTGGAGCACAGTCCCTGTGTCCCGTCTGCAGCTGAGGGCCTCAGCGGCCTCCTCTCTCCACAGGCGCCTCTCTGCAGCTTCAGGAGCCCAGCCGGAAACCGGCGGCTGCCCCTCATGCCGGACAGCCGCACCAGCCGCCCCGGCACCCCTGAGAGCCAGACACGGGGGCTCCATTTCACTCTCCCTTGGCCGTGAGACTCAGCGACCGGAGGTTTTAGATACACGTCGGGACACGCTGTAGCCTGCACAGCGGGAAGGGGTCGATCAGAGCCTCGCAGCAGCGATGCTGGGCTTCACGCCTTCCAGGCGCTGGCGAGCCACAGAGATGGTGCAGAGCCTCTGCTGCCAGTTGCGCTTCATGCTGAGTGCCAGGGGCAGCTGCTGCCCCACTTTTACCAGTACGGCTCAGAGGTGGCTTGTGCAGACGTCGGTAGGCAGATTTGAGGGCCTGGCGTGTGCTGAACTTGTGTTCAGCTCACACGCAGCACTGCTTGCCGCTGGGCCGGTTCCAGGCGGGAGCCAGGTCCCAAGCAACGCTGGCTGCCCTTTCCTAGTGCTGGAAGTCGGGTGGAGATGCTGACTCAGGAGGCTTTCTGGGCTGTGCTCGCTTTCCCGTCTGCAGACCAATAGCTGGGACGGGACGAATGTGACCGTTGGGGCTTACAGGGAAGGGCACGAGGGCCTTGCGGAGGAGCCCTTCTCAGGAGGGCTGTTTCCCCGCCTGGCCTGGCTGCAGCTTCTTCCCGTCCTCTTTGAAGGAAGGCATTCAGCATCACCTGACGGTGTGCCAAAACTGCACCTCGTGCAATGCAACCCAGAAGATGGCGTGCAGTTTCCTGGTCTCCCAGCAGCTCAGGCGTGGCTGTGGTTTGGAGCAGTGACTAGGCGCAGCCCCAAAAGCCCAGGCGTTTTTTCTATACCTGATCGATGTCTTTGAGAAGTGTTGCCTCCTGAAGATGCCATCTCCCTGACGGGGAACGGTTCCATCTGATCCACCTGTCCCGCTTGCTTTCTCAAGAGACGGACCGAGAGGCTGTGCAGGAGGAGGCATTTTCGGAAGGAAGCAGTGGCTCTCTGCCAGTCTCTGCCAAAGAAACGGAGGCGATGCAAGCCACCGGCACGCCAGGTAATTGCTGTCCCATGCTCAGCCGGTGTCCCCATCAGGATCGCTGTGTGTCAGCAGGCTCTTCCCCCGGTGCCCGCTCCTGCACCTCACGTCAGCAGCCAAAGCTGAAAGTGTTTTGGGGTCGAGGCATCTGGAGCGCGTTCCGCAGATGATGGAAATGGGACTCTTAATCGAATGTACCTCCCGCTGTGGCTGCATCCCAGAGCTTGCCCTGAGTCCCTAGAGGCCCAAGGCCCAAGAGCAGCACAGAGCGGGATCCCTCCCGTGAGCTGAGGTCCAGAGCGATGCCCTGACTCCCAGATCGGGCAGGGGCTTGAGGGAACCTCCCTGCCCTCCTGCATCCTCTGTGCCTGAGCCCTGCTGAGGCTTTACCTGTCGTCTCTGCTTTTTGGCAGCGCTGTCAAAGCCCGGAGAAGACCACCACGGCGGTGTATATGAATTTTTTAGAGCGGACTCAGGTACTGAGCAGTCTTGCTGGGGTCCCTAAGTGGGAGACGCGTCCCGAAACCTGGGAGCAGCTGCAAGCGGTGCCCATGCTGGAGAAAAGCAGAAGGGGAGAGCAAGGCTCCGGGTGTCTCCTGAGAGGGCCTGACTCTGTCCCTCGGGGTGTGGGAGCTGGCCCGGGGGGAGGGAGAGTTGGGGGTGGCATGCCTGCTGCAGGGGATGGTTTTGTGTCCGTGTCCTTCGAAGAGCGACTGGTGAAGCAGCTGCACTCCCCCCGGGCTCTCCTTCTGGCCTTCTGAGATTTTGTTCGCTGGACAACCTGTCCCAAAGGTGGGAGCGTGCCTCAGGCACCAGCTCTGGGGGAAACAGAGAACTTCCCAGCCACATCAAACTGTTGCAAGCTTACCAGTGGTGCACAGGACAGACTAACATTCCGAATGGCTCTCCAGATGCGTCGGCGAGAGAACCACAGTGTTTACAATCCCAGAGCAATCCCCAGAGCACCAAAAATGTTTTCTGTCCCTAAGCCGTGCAAAGGTGCTGTATGATAGGCACAGCAGCAGCCCTGTTTCCCTGGCACCTGCGATACTGTTGTGCTGTGTCGTGATCCGGCGGCAGAGGAAGAGAAGACCGTGAGTCGTTGATTTTCCCCCCGACTGCTTCCTTGACAGCTGCTCCTAGCCACGGAGCGTTTCTAGTCAGGCTGCTGTGGAGTGGCGAGTTAGCGGTTGGCCAGAAAACTCTGCGGAGGTTTCTGCTGCTGTCAGGTGCTTTAATTGGCCTCTTAAGTCCTGGGCCTCTCTCGGAGCCCTGCTCCTGCCTGGAGCCACTGCTAGCTCAAAGAGGCCCTGCCCAGACAAGAGCAGCCCCAGGAGCGACAGGCAGAGGCAAAGCAAGGTCAGGACGAGAAAGCGGGGGACGAGATTGCCCTAGGCAGCGAGACGGCGCTAGCGCCGCTGCTGACCAGCGAACCTGCCCGGAGGAATCCCCTGCTCGGTGGTGCCATGAGGTGCAGGCGTCCACCTCGGCCAAGGCGTGCCAGCAGCTCCGCCCGTGGTGGTGAGCCTTGCCAGCTCTGGGGCGTGCTGTGGAGCACAGTCCCTGTGTCCCGTCTGCAGCTGAGGCCTCAGCGCCTCCTCTCTCACAGGCACCTCTCTGCAGCTTCAGGAGCCCAGCCGGAAACCGGCGGCTGCCCCTCATACCGGACAGCCGCACCAGCCGCACCAGCCGCCCCGGCACCCTGAGAGCCAGACCCAACGCCAGCAGCCGCCGCTCCTGCCTGGAAAGCCTGAGTTGCTCCTGGTGCTGGCTGCCAAGCCCGTGGGCTTGTTGGAGTAGTTTAGAGCTGGTGTGAGCTCTAGGGAGCCCCTTCTCCCGGCAGCTCTGCGCGTCGTTCCTTTCACCCCAGCATGGGGCCTCTGTAGGCTCACGGTAACTCTTTGCAGCATGCTCCTGAGTGGAAGGAGAGATGAGTGCGTGGAGTAATCCCATTTTGAATTGCACTCGCTGCCACTCTGATCTGAAGAAGTATCTGGAACTGTGTCACGGGAGCTGTTCCTGTCCTGCGCTTCTTTGCAGCCATGCCTGTGGGCAAAGGTGATCCAGCTTCCCGGCTGGGTTCCAGGACTGAGACTCTGGGAGATGGCATGGGTACGTCATCATGGCTTTTTCCTCCCTTTGAGAGCTGCCAGCTCAAAGCCCAAAGGTCAGCCAGCCGGGCGGCTCGGCAGGTGTGAGGACGGAGACCTGCACATGTGTGCCTCTCTTGCGTGATCCCCTTACCGCTTCTGCCATGCAGTTCTGCCGATGTCGATCACAATAGATGACGGAAGCTTCTCTGCGTGTTTAGTTACAGAAGTGCCCGTAGGAGGACTCTTCCAGCTCCTCGGCTGGATGCTGCGCTAGAGCCCAGCTGGCATCACAGGGGTGAGCAGTCTGTCTCTACTGACCTCACAGGCTAAGCACTGGGTTTCTATAAGTTGTTCACGTGAAATTGAACCAACGCTTTCTGTTAAGGTCCTCCAAGAGCACAGTCCCAAGCCGAAGGAGGAAAAAAAGTCCCCGGAGCCATCTGAAGTCCTGAGGCAGATGCTGGAGGAACGGGAGAGAGGACACAGTGGGTCCATTTCACTCTGCCTTAGCTGTGAGACTGGGTGACCGGAGGTTTTAGATACACCAGCACTGGGGGAACAGAGGACTTCCCAGCCATATCAAACGTGCTGCAAGCTTAGCAGTGGTGCACAGGACAGACTAACGTTCCGAATGGCTCCTCCAGATGCGGTCGGCGAGAGAACCACAAGTGTTTACAATCCCCAGAGCAATCCCCAGAGCACCAAAAATGTTTTCTGTCCCTAAGCCATGCAAAGGTGCTGTATGATAGGCACAGCAGCCCTGGTTTCCCTGGCACCTGCGATACTGTTGTGCTGTGTCGTGATCCGGCGGCGGAGGAAGAGAAGACCGTGAGTCGTTGATTTTCCCCCGACTGCTTCCTTCGACAGCTGCTCCTAGCCACGGAGCGTTTCTAGTCAGGCTGCTGTGGAGTGGCGAGTTAGCGGTTGGCCAGAAAACTCTGCGGAGGTTTCTGC
>NW_026114250.1:0-16207 GCF_018139145.2 Gymnogyps californianus | reverse complement strand
GTGGCTGTGCAGCTGTTAGGGCAGGAGCATGCAGGTGGGTTGTGCAGGTTGTTGTGATGTGCTAGGTGGGTGAGTAGGTGCTAAGGCAGAAGCTGGCCCTTGGCTTGCAGCTGCTTGTGATGTCATGTTCCCAAGTAGTTGATAGGGCAGGAGACCATCCCTGGTTTGTGCAGGTGCAGTGTTGTCAGTGATGGCTGAGTAGCTGATAGCCAGGACTATGCAGCTGGCTTGTGCAGCTGTTTGTGATGTAAGGGTGGGTGATTAGGTGATAGGACAGAAGTATGCCCCTGATGTGTTCCTGTTCCTGTAAAGCCACTGTTGGTGAGGAGCCAATAGGTGCGGAGCAGTCCCGGCATGTGCAGCTGCTTGTGGACATCGCATGTGCCTGAGAAGGTGAAAGGGTAGGGGTAGGCCCTGTTTTGTGCAGGTGCTTGTTAATGTAAGTGATAGCTGATGGCTTGCTCACTCCCCCCTGGTGGGATGAGGGAGAGAATGAAAGGGTAGAAGTGAGAAAACGCGTGGTTTCAGATAAAGACTGTTGACAGGTAAAGCAAAAGCCGTGCACACAAGTAAAGAAAAATAAGGAACTCATTCACTCCTCCCATTGGCAGTCACATGTTCAGGCAGCTCTAAGAAAGCGAGGTCTCCATCACGGTTACTTGGGAAGACTAATGCCGTCACTCTGAACGTCCCCCTTCCTTCTTCTTCCTCCAGCTTTTATTGCTGAGCATGACATCATATGGTTTGGAATATCACTTTGGTCAGTTAGGGTCATCTGTCCCGGCTTTTTCTTCTCTCAGCTTCTGTGAACCCCCAGCCTGCTCATGATGAGGTGGTGTTAGGAGCAGAAAAGGCCTTGACTCTTGTGTAAGCACTGCTCAGCAGTGACTAAAACATCCCTGTGTTAGCAACACTGTTCCCAGCACAAATCCAAAACCATAGCCCCGTACTAGCTACTATGAAGAAAACGAACTCTATCCCAGCCAAAAGCAGCACAGCACCCACACATGGTGTATCCCAGTGTGCGGCTCCCCATTTGGGGGAGTGGGGGAGAACTGGACAGTGTCCAGGGAAGTCTGCCAAGGTGGGAGTTGGGGCCTCAAGCACATGACCTGTGTAGAGGGACCGAGGGACCTGGGCTTCTTTGGCCCAGTGGCATGGAGGCAGTAAGAAGTAGTCTGAGAGTGATTGAAGGATGGCTTAAGAAGGTGATGGAGCTTTTCCTCGTAGTGGAAAAGAGCATGAGAAAGAAAGAATGCCACTAAGTTGCAGCTTGGGAGGTTGAGACTGGATATGAGGAGAATGAAATGTCACTCCAAGGGCAGTGCTGTGGTCTAATCGGCCACCCTGAGGAAATCTGGAATAGTCCGTGGCTTTGTGTTTGAAGGAACGTCCAGGGAGGATGGAGAGATGTCAGTAAGGGTAGTGAGATGCTCAGATGAGAGCAAGGTGGAGGAAGCAAGGTGGATGTCTACAGCCTGCAGGGAAAGAGGCCCAGGTGTGGGACACCATAGGACAGCCAGTGGTTATGCTGATCGAGGGCTTGGGCAAGGCTAAAAGCCGCCAAGAGAGCCAAGGTCTTTCTCCCCTTGGCTGTGGCTGTTATCTCAACCACCAGGGCCTACGAGGAGACGCTTTAACCTTATGGGCACCAGGACCTCATTCCCATTCGCCCCATGCAGGAGAGACCCATAAGCATTGTACCTGTCCTGGTTTCGGCTCGGATAGAGTTAATTTTCTTCCTAGTAGCTGGTATAGTGCAGTGTTTTGGATTTAGCAGGAAAATAATGTTGATAACACACTGCTGTTTTTAGTTGTTGCTAAGTAGTGTTTATCCTAAGCCAAGGATTTTTCAGCTTCTCATGCCCAGCCAGCAAGAAGGCTGGAGGGGCACAAGGAGTTGGGAGGGGACAAAGCCAGGGCAGCTGACCCAAACTGTCCAAAGGGCTATTCCATACCATATGACATCATGCCCAGTATATAAAGTGGGGAGTTGGCTGGGAGGGGCAGATTGCGACTCAGGAACTACCTGGGCATCGGTCGGTGAGTGCTGAGCAATTGCATTGCACATCACTTGTTTTGTATAGTCTGATTCTTTTAGTATTACTATTATCGTATTATTATTATCATTATTTTTCATTCCTTTCTCTCCTATTAAACTGTCTTTATATTAACCCATGAGGGTTTATGTTTTCCTATTCTCTCCCCCATCCCACTGGGTGTGAGGAGTGAGCGAGCGGCTGCGTAGTGCTTAGTTTCTGGCTGGTGTTACACCACAACAGTACCATAGTCCTGCAATTGGCATTGCACATCCCTGCATTGCAGTGCCCCAGGAAGAGCCCTGAGCAACATGTGAGGGACAGGATCTCCGTTCCCAGGGCTGGGGTCAGGGCTTGGCCCTTTGCCTTCAAGGAACACGTGAAAGTTTACTCAGAATCTGTTCCTTTACATTGCCTTTGTCTACTTGTCATCACTTTCTCCTGTTTTCTGCTCTAAGCAGCCCCTGGGGAGGATTTGTCCGTAATGTCCCTCAGCGGGACCCATTAAGTCGACCAAAAACTTCGGAGGGGCATCTGACTTTTTCTCTTGAGAGGTTTCTTCAACTTCCTCTCAGTGTCTGAGGTTCATGGACTCAGCACCAAATACACCATGGGTCTCGTTAAAACACAAGAAGCCATGTCTCTTCCCATTATTTTCTGCGAGTGTTCAAGACCTGGGCAGCTAATTGGAGAGGTTTCAGGAGTGCGGTTAAGAGATATAATCGTATGAACAGCTAGTAAAAAAGAATTTCTCCTTTGAAGTCTTTCTTTTTTTACTTTTTTCCACTCACAGCAAAAGTGTTCTCAACATTTTCCAATTGATATTGATGCAGAAGATTTCCTAATGAAATAGAGAAAGCAGGCTCCTTGAGGTCAGGCACTGCCTGGACAACATTCCTCCTCACCTCCCCAGCCCCACCCTTTCTCTCATGGGCCGCCTGGGACTCGCATCACTTCTCCTGACATCAGACTTCTCCACTCAAGTCTGCAGCTGGAGGTTACAGCCTCTTTTGCACCAACTCCCACCTGCTTTCCTTAGAGACCTGGCTGCACAGAGCACAGCAGGCTTTCCTTCATTGCCACCAAACAGAAGGAAAGCATGGTAAAATTTAACGACCAACCAACCACACTCCTCAGCTCTATGCTCCATTCAAGCTGCCTCCAGTGAGGTTCACCACCCACACGGGAACCTCACTGGAAATGTTTTAGACAGAGTGATAGGAGAGGATAGATATAAACAGAATGTAGGAGTTGGCTGAAGAGTCAATTAGACTGCTGAGAGACAAGGGCAGGCTTGTAACTCCCTGAAGCTCAAAGCAGCACCTGGGGTTGAGAGGGATCTGGCTGAGCAAGGAGTAAGGGAGGTGGAACAGGAGAGCAATGGAAAGGCACAGGTCCAGATAGTCTGCTGAGAAGATGCCTGTAGAGTGGTCGTTTCATCAGGACAAGTGGAAAGATTTGGGAGATTAAATACATGGTATAATGGCCAGAGTCTCAGCAATGCAAGTACAAGGGAAGGTGCATATTTCTTCTCCTGCAATTGATATACTTCCTGGAAATTCCCATTTTGGCATGGTAGGAAAACATTGTCAATTTGAGTAAAAGTATTCAGTTATCTCAGCTGGTGAAAAGGTGCTCACGTGCTTTTAAAATTGCAAGCAGTTCTTCCTCTTTCCAGGCAGAGCTCAGCTGTCTGACCATGGACACGAAGTCCCACTTGTAGAGGTCCCAGTGTAGGCGAGGTGTTTGCCTGGGACTGGCCGCTGTCAGACAGGGCAGGAGGTCTCCTGCAGAAGACCAGAGCCCCTCGGAGGCTGCTGATAGAGGCCGGGCAGAGGGTCCCAGGGCACCTGAACTGGCACCAGGCGCCGGTGTCCCTGTGACTGGAGGCATCTGTGTCCCTGTAGCTGCATCCCAGATCCGTTTGGGAAATGGCTTTTCCTTCTAAAAAAAGAAAAGGTCACAAAATCCCCCAAAGACTGCTATATTAAATCAGAATGAACCAAAACAAGGAGGACAAGAACACAAAGAATTTCAAAAGATGAAAATTATACTAAACTATTTCTGCCCTTTAGATCTTTTTCTTTACTTCTTCATTGTTTTGTGTTTTTGTCAAAATTGTCTGACCATTTCTATCATAATCAGGCCTGCAGCATTAAAAGAGAGAGGTCTGTAGTCCAACCATCTGTTCAAAGCAGGGTCAGGTGTACATTCAGGACCTGGTTGTTCAGAGCTTAATCGAGTTGGGTCTTGAAAACCTGCAAGGACGGAGGACTGTGCCTTCTCCCAGGGTGACCAGTGCTTGTTCCAATGCATGGCTGGCCTTCTGGTGAAAAAAGGTGAGGGCTCCCTTGCTGTGAGGTGCCCCTCAGCCATGCCTTCTCCAGGATGAACAAGCCCAGGTTCATCAGCCTTTCCTCACAGGGAAAGTGATCCAGCCCCCTGAGCATCTTCAGGGCCCTTCACTAAACCCGCTCCAGCTTGCCAACACCTTTCCAGCACTGGGGTTGCGGAAAGTGGACACAGTCTTCCAGATGTGGTCTAACAAGTTCCAGTAGAGGGGGAGAGTCCCTTCCCTCCATCTCCTGGCCGTGCTCCTGGTCGTAGAGCCCAGGGCCCTGCTGGCCTCCCTTGCTGCCAGGGCACGCGGGGCCTCCTGTCCAGCTCCCTGCCCACCAAGACCTTTCCCACAGAGCTGCTCCCAGCCAGGCAGCCCCCAGCCCGTGCCATTGCCAGGGGGGTCCCCTGCAGGGCAGACACTGGCACTTGTCCTTGTGGGACTTCCTGAGGTTCCTGTCAATACGTGCTCTCCTCCTCCTTGAGCCCTTTCACTGAGCAGAGGCCTGGGAGACCTTTTTAGCAAAGACTAAGGCAAAGGCGGCATTGAGTGCCTCAGCCCCGTCTGTGTCTGCTGTTATGAACCCCTTCTCATCATTCAGCAGCCTGTGCCTTGTCCAGCCTTTTACTGCAAACACAGTGGCTGAAGCTCTTCATTTGGCTCTTGATGTCGCCTGCAGCCCCCATCAGCTCCAGGTGAGCTTTGCCTTTCCGAAACACAGACCTGCACGCTCAGGTCATCTTTCTAAATTCCTCCTTCATAGCCTGTCCTTGCTTCCACCTCCTGATCGTTGTGTTAGGGCTCCAACCTGTGACCCGTTCCTGCGCCAGCACAGCCCCACTGCCCAACACATGCTCCCACGGCCCCCTCATCGGACACTGCACAGGACAGGGTGTGGGAAATGTCCCCCACCAGAGTCCCCATAGCAGACCTTCAGTGTCCATCCCCACCAGCCCTCCTTCTTTCGCAGCCCCCAGTGCCTGGCCCCAGCCAAGCCCAACCATGTCCCACACAAGGGTTCACAGACAGCTGCTCTGGGGTCTGCCAAGGTCTGGGTAAGAAGAGAGGCTGGGCAGGGCTGGCTCTTCCCCGACACAGGCACTGAGACCAGCAGGAGGAAGGAGATGGCCACAGAGCAAAACCACCCATGAACTGGGATGAGGGCCAGTGCTAAAATATGCAATGGGAGAGGCTGGGGGGTGACGAATGCCCTGGGGCACCTTGTCGGTGTGTCCATGCCACCAAGGGCACAGACCGGCCTCCTCTCTCCTGCAGCTGCATGTCTCGTCTCCCTTCCAGGAGTCTGGGCTCTGCACCACACACCCACTGGAGCGTGTCCTCACCCTGCATGGGCAAACATCAAAGCTAACATTGGTGTTGTCCTCTCCTGGGCGCTTCCAGCCCCACCTAGCCTCTCCCCAGCTCTTCCCACCTCCCCTGCCTGCTCCCCAGCCCAGCCCTGCAGAGCAGCCCAGTGTGGGCTGGCCCCATGGCAGTGCCCGCTGCACGGTGCTGCAGAGCTCTGGGCATTAACCCCCCAGCCCCAGCCCTCTGAAGGGCACAGCGGCTGCTGGGGGCAGGGAGGGGTGTCAGCCTCCCCATCAGCCCCAGGGATGGAGGTTCACCATGGCATGAGGAAATGGAGGTCAGTGAAAGTGGAGGACTCCTGGTCTCGGGTCCAGGAGATGCCCACCACACACTGACTGTGCCCCCTCAGTGTCAGCCCCTCTCCCCAGGCCAGCACAGGAGTCCTGGGCAGGTGACAGAGCAGCCGGCCCTGAGCTGGGGCCTGCAGAAAGAGGTTTCTCTTTTTCATTCATTCCTCCCTGCTGGCACACAAATGCTCCCTTGCTCTTCTCCAGGGTCCTCCCTGCTCCCCAGAGAGCCTTCCCCAGGTGAGTGTGTCCGTGCTGGCCTGGCCGCCGTTCCTGGCTCCCTCCCTGTGCTCCCTGAGGGCCCCAAGCTTGCGGTGCTGCTCTGCAGAGCAAGGGGACTATGGTGCCCTGAGGTCACGGGGTGACCCTCCGCTGGCCGTGCTGCTGGGGGAGGGAAGCAGACCCAGGCAGACGGGGTTCACTGCTGCTGAGGCCCTTTCCATCTTCCCTTGATGGCTTCAGGGCCAAGGAAGGGGCTAGGCGGAACCATGGGTGTCTCCACTGGCACAAAAGGCAAGGGAGGTGTGCACTAGATCCAGCCCGTGGGATTTCCAAGAGGGTGTCCTGACCCACTCTCCAGTCTTGTGTCCCTTTGCCTTCTGGCTCCTCACAGCCTCTCCTGGCATTGCAGGGCCCTCATTAGCCCATGGTGTCCTCAGGTTCACCTTTTCCTCCAGAAGACTCCACCTTGGACGGTCACTCCTTTATGAGGTGCCACTCACTGCCCGCCCACACTCACGTACTGTCCCTGGAGATCCCCTGAGCAGCCCTGGCAGCTCCCAATTCCTCTCCAGGACGGCATCTGTCATCAGCCCCACTGCAGGTGGACAGTGCCCGGCAGATAAATCAAAGAGCAGTTGCTGTCTGCATGGACATGTGCAACCAAGAAGGGAGGTCTTTGCCCAGCCCTTGGTCCTAACAGATCCCCCTGGGACTCGGAGCTTGTCCCATGGAGAACCCCAGAAGAGCAAAAGTCCTTTTGAGGGAGCAGCTCCTTGGGTGTATTCCTGACACCAGCTTTGGAAGAGGCCTCCAGCCTTCTGGCCCTGCCCTGAAGAGCCCCTTTGGTTATGGTGGTGCTTGCACGGAGGCCAGCTCTGACACAGTGGTCCCATTGCCCGCTCCTGCCTGCAGCCACAGGGATGCCACTGTGGACACAATGGGACTGTCAGAAGTTACACGAGAGCCTAGGGGTAACACAAATGCAAGGGTACGGCGGGAGAGTGTGGAAGTGAGGCGAGAGCAGCACTGAAAAGGCCACGTCCTGCTGCTGTCCTTGGCCATGGCTCCAGGGAAGCTGCTGCCCCAACTCACAGGCAGCAGGAGGCAGTGCCCGCCGAGGCGGAGAGGGGCAGCCCCGAGGGCCACTGGGGCTGCTCGTCCATGGGGCAGCTGGGCCCTTGGCTCCTGAATCCCTTCTGCCTGCTGGGGCTGGGCTCCCAAGCTCCAGAGGAGATCAAAGATGAGAGGAGAGGCAAATGATTACATTCTGGCTCTTTCTCTATGCAAAGAGCCTGGTTCCTGATGTACATTAGGTTTACCAGACAGAAAAAAAAGGTTCTAGCTTAAGAAGAAGTTGTATGAACAATATATCATGACAACGAATATTCTCACAGGTTTAACAAACAAATACAAAAGAAAGAGAAGAACAAAAGATAGGCTGGGATTTTCCTGAATTGCTGGGAGTTAGAGGAGGATGGTGGGCACCTTATTAAAGCTGGAATAATGTGTATTCCTGTACTTTCCTCAGGGCATCCTTGATCTCCTTGTTCCTCATGCTGTAGATGAGGGGGTTCACTGCTGGAGGCACCACCGAGTACAGAAATGACACCACCAGGTCCAGGGACGGGGAGGAGATGGAAGGTGCCTTCAGGTAGGCGAACATTACAGTGCTGAGGAACAGGGAGACCACGGCCAGGTGAGGGAGGCACGTGGAAAAGGCTTTGTGCCGTCCCTGCTCCGAGGGGATCCTCAGCACAGCCCTGAAGATCTGCACAGAGGACAGCACAATGAAAACAAAACATGCCAAAGAAAAACAGACACTAACCACGAGAAGTCCAACTTTCCTGAGGTAGGAGTGTGAGCAGGAGAGCTTGAGGATCTGGGGGATTTCACAGAAGAACTGGTTAAGGGCATTGCCTTGGCAGAGTGGTAGTGAAAATGTATTGGCGTGTGCAGCAGAGCATGGAGAAACCCACTGCCCCAGGCAGCTGCTGCCATGTGGACACAAGCTCTGCTGCCCAGGAGGGTCCCGTAGTGTAGGGGTTTGCAGATGGCAACGTAGCGGTTGTAGGACATGACGTGAGAAGATAAAACTCTGCTGACATCAAAAAGACAAAGAGAAAGACCTGTGCAGCACATCCCAAGTAGGAGATGGCCCTGGTGTCCCAGAGGGAATTGGCCCTGGCTTTGGGGAGAGTGGTGAGATGGAGCCCAGGTCAAGGAGGGAGAGGTTGAGGAGGAAGAAGTACATGGGGGTGTGGAGGCGGTGGTCGCAGGCTGTGGCGGTGATGATGAGGCCGTTTCCCAGGAGGGCAGCCATGTAGATGCCCAGGAAGAGCCAGAAGTGCAAGAGCTGCAGCTCCCGTGCGTCTGCAAACACCAGGAGGAGGAATTCGGTTGTGGAGCTGCCATTGGACATTTGCTTCCTCTGGGCATGGGGACCTGTCCAAGGAGGAAAAGGGAGTGAAGGGTAGGACTGACTTCTCTGAGCAAAACTTACTCCATTTCTCACAGAACCACCCCCACCCCCCCAGCCTCTGTCCTTCCAGAGACCTTCCTGCAGCTCCCTGGCTGGAGCTCTGCTTTTTGGTGGCTGAGGGTGCAATGGGGAGCAAGGGATCCTGCCGTGGGCTCTGGAGGAGTCACTCCTGCTGTGCACCAACAGGCAGAGAGGAACCCGGAGCGATCACTGTTTAAATCCCCTCATGAAATCAAAGAGATTTCAGCATTGCCCCTCCCAATTCACCCGCCTGCAGAGCAGAGCTGTGGGGGTTTGGTTGTCTGGCTTTTGCTCCTGTTGCCCTGTCCTACCTGAGGAGTGCTTTTTGAAGGCAGACAGCCTTGGCATTTCTGCTACGCTACGAGTGCTACATTGAGAGTCCTGGGATGCAAACGGGCAGACCCTTAGTGCAGAGTGAGGAGAGTCAGCCTGTCCATCAGACTTTTTGTCAGCTGCCCTGGGCTTGCACCTCTTCCATCTGGAGGAGGATCACACCCAGCTGTTCCCTTGAAAGGAAACTGGATACTGCTGAGAGCAGAGGAATCCAGTTCAAACCTCCCCTCCCAGGAAAATCTAGGAGCTTTTGATTCCTTGAAGCTGGGGTGTCTGGCAAAAAGAGTCAGCTTTATCCCCACCCCATGGACAGACAGCATTGCCCAGAGAGCCACAGGCTAGAAGGGGGCTTGGGCGTCTTGCTCCCATGGAGACATCTTCATGGCAGGAGCTGCACGTCTACACATCTTTCAAATATCTCCAGGGATGGTGACTCAACCACTTCCCTGGGCAGCCTGTTCCAATGCTTAATAACCCTTTCGGTGAAGAAATTTTTCCTAATATCCAATCTAAAGCTCCCCTGGTGCACCTTGAGGCCATTTCCTCTTGTCCTATCACTTGCTGCTTGGAGAAGAGACCGACCCCCACCTCGCTACAACCTCCTTTCAGGTAGTTGTAGAGAGCGATAGGGTCTCCCCTCAGCCTCCTTTTCTCCAGACTAGACAACCCCAGTTCCCTCAGCCGTTCCTCACAGGACTGTTTTCTAGACCCTTCGCCATCTTCATTGCCCTTCTTTGGACATGCTCCGGCACCTCAATGTCTTTCTTGTAGTGAGCAACCCAAAACTGAACACAGTATTCGAGGTGCGGCCTCACCAGTGCCGAGTACAGGGGACAGTCACTTCCCTAGTCCTGCTGGCCACACTATTTCTGATACAAGCCAGGATGCTATTGGTCTTCTTGGCCACCTGGGCACACTGCTGGCTCATCTTCAGCTGGCTGTCAACCAACAGCCCCAGGTCCTTTTCTGCCGGGCAGCTTCCAGCCACTCTTCCCCAAGCCTTTAGTGTTGCATGGGGTGTTGTGACCCATGTGCAGGACCTGGTACTTAGCCTGGTTGAATCTCATACAATTGGCCTCGGCCTCTCGATCCAGCCTGCCCAGATCCCTCTGCAGAGCCTTTCTAGCCTCAAGCAGATCAACACTCCCGCCCAGCTTAGTGTCATCTGCAAACTTACTGAGGGTGCACTCGATCCCCTTGTCCACATCATTAATAAAGATATTAAACAGAACTGGCCCCAATACTGAGCGCTGGGGAACACCTCTTGTGACCAGCCGCCAACACTGGATTGAACTCCTTTCACCACAACTCTTTGGGCCCGCCAGCCAGCCAGTTTTTTACCCAGTGAAGAGTGCACCCGTCCAAGCCATGAGCAGCCAGTTTCTCCAGGAGAATGCTGTGGGAAACAATGTCAAAGGCTTTACTAAAGTCTAGGTAGACAACATCCACGGCCTTTCCCTCATCCACTAAGCGGGTCACCTTGTCAAAGAAGGAGGTCAGGTTAGTCAAGCAGGACCTGCCTTTCATAAAGCCATGCTGACTGGGCCTGATCGCCGTTGTCCTGTACGTGTCATGTGATGGCACTCAAGGTGATCTGCTCCATAACCTTCCCTGGCATCGAGATCAGACTGAGAGGCCTGTAGTTCCCTGGATCCTCCTTCCAGTCCTTCTTGTTGATGGGCATCACATTTGCTAACCTCCAGTCAACTGGGACCTCACCAGTTAGCCAGGACTGCTGCTAAATGATGGAAAGTGGCTTGGTGAGCACTTTTACCAGCTCCCTCAGTGCGCTTGGGTGGATCCCATCCGGCCCCATAGACTTGTGTGTGTCTAAGTGGTTTAGCGGTTGCTAACCATTTCCCCTTGGATTATGGGGGCTTCATTCTGCTCCCTGTCTTGCAGCTCAGGGGCCTGGGTACCCAGAGAACAACTGGTCTTACTATTAAAGAGTGAAGCAAAGAAGGTTTGAAGGACCTCAACCTTTTCTATGCTTTCACTCTGTTTCCCCCTGCATCCAATAAAGGATAGAGATTCTCCTTAGCCCTCCTTTTGTTGCTAATGTATTTATAGCAACATTTTTTCATGTCTTTTATGGCAGTAGCCAGATTAAGTTCTAGTTGGGCTTTGGCCCTTCTAATTTTCTCCCTGCATAACCTCAGGACATCCTTGTAGTCCCCTGAGTGGCCTGCCCCTCTTCCAAAGGTCATAAACTCTTTTTTTCCAGCGAAAGCTGTCTGTTGAGCCAGGCCAGTCTTCTTCCCCGCTGGCTCGTCTTTCGGCACATGGGGATGGCCTGTTCCTGTGCCTTTAAGATTTCCTTCTTGAAGAATGCCCAGCCTTCCTGGACTCCTTTGCCCTTCAGGACTGCCTCCCAAGGGACTCTGTCAAGCAGTCTCCTAAACAGGCCAAAGTCTGCCCTCCGGAAGTCCCAGGTAGCAGTTCTGCTGACCCCCCTCCTTACTTCTCCTTGAATCCAAAACTCTATCATTTTGTGATTGCTATGCCCAAGACGCCTCCAACCATCACATCACCCACAAGGCCTTCTCTGTTCACAAACAACAGGTCCAGTGGGGTGCCTTCCGTAGTTGGCTCCCTCACCAGCTGTGTCAGGAAGTTCTCTTCCACACACTGCAGGAACCACCGAGAGTGTTTCCTCTCTGCTGCATTCCAGCAGACATCTGGTAAGTTGAACTCCCCCACAAGAACAAGGGCTAGCGCTTGTGAGACCTCTCCCAGCTGCTTGGAGAATATTTCGTCTGCCTCTTCATCCTGGTTGGGTGGTCTACAACAGACTCCCACCATGATATCTGCCTTGTTGGCCTTCCCCCTGATTCTTACCCAGAAACACTCAACCCTGTCATTACCATCATCAAGCTCTAGACAGTCAAAACACTCCCTAACATACAGGGCTACCCCACCGCCTCTCCTTCCTTGCCTGTCCCTTCTGAAGAGTTCATAGCCATCCATTGCAGCACTCCAGTTGTGCAAGTCATCCCACCATGGCATTTCTGTGATGGCACCTAGATCATAGTTTTCCTTCTGCACAATGGCTTCCAGCTCCTCCTGTTTGTTGCCCATGCTGCTTGCATTGATGTAGATGCACTTCAGTTGGGCTATCAATCCTGCCCCCTTTTGGGGGAGAAGCCATCATTCCTACATGACCATTCTCAGGCGCTTCCGTGGTTTCTAACACATCCATAACCCTTCCATCTTTGCTGCCACATGGATCTCCATCCCCTACCTCCACTGAGATGGCAGACCAAAGGACCTCGCTAGCCCATTGTTCCATCAAACACTGGTGTGCTGCCCAAAGGCTTATCTCTAGGGAGCCTGCTTTTATCCCTTTCCCCCTTCAACTCTAGTTTAAAGCTGTTCCAATGAGCCCTGCTACCTCCGTCTTTTTTTCTATGGAAGCAGTTTTGACGCAGGGTGTAGGCCGACTTAACCTCAGCGACACCTCCAAGCTAGATGAACCATTGTCCTTGTTATTGTTCGGTGCCACTTGCAGAGCCTCGTACCTATTGTGCAAGGGCATCTGGGAGGGTGGGGTCTCGTCAGAGAGGAGATGCGCCTGCTGTACTGGCAGGAACTTGTCGCCGTTGCCCCTATCCCTTAAGTCCCTGTGTTCAGCCAGGCGGAGAGAGGATAGGGAATCCTCCATCTCATGCGTCCTGTCTGCCTGTTGGGCCTGTCCCAGGGAAGGTAGGGTGCGATTCCAGTAGTCCATCTCTCTCTCGCACTCCCTGATACTCTGCAACCTACTCACCTCCTCCCGGAGCTCTGTCACTAAGCGGAGTAGTTCCTCTAGCTGGGCACACCTCCCACAGCTGTGCTCACTGCTGCTGTCCGATGCTGGCAGAAGAGCAGGGCACACCCTGCAGCCTGACACCTGGGTGGCAGCATGTTCCCACCGGAGCTCTGTCTGGGAAGCTGCGTGAGTCGTGGTGGGTGCAGAGTTTAGAGAGGCCATGGCTTTCTGCCGGGGATACCATCGCTCCCTGGTCGAGCTGGCAGAGCTTCAGCGCCCTTCCTGCACGCCCTTCCGTGTGAACTGCCATGCAATCTGCCATGCCACGCCCTTGCTGACATGCCACACCCTGTTTGCCTGCCCTGTTCACGGTGCTCCTGGTCACTAGTGCTCCCTAAGGGCTTCTTTTATACATGTGAGGGAACTTGGCCGCCATTGCTCCTGGCCCTGCCCAGGTCTCGTCAGCTGCTGTTGCACCAGCTGCGGGCTCCTGGAGGCTCTCTCGGCTCCCCCTGAGGTTCCCCCGGTCCAGGAAACCCCCTGTGCACTGCGCTAGAGCACTCCGCTGCGGATCGTGCCAGCACCGGAGCTTCTCGCCTTGGCGACTGAGGCAACATGAGTTAGCAGTGAGCCCCAGCAGCCAAGAAGGCCAACAGTGTCCTGGCTGTATGAACAGGAGCATGGGCAGGAGATGAGGGGGAGGGATTCTCCCCCTCCATTCAGTGCTCGCTAGACCACACGCACACTACTGCATGAGTTGGGGGCCTCCTGCCCCCAGTACAGGAAAGACATTGATCAGCTGGAGCAAGTTCAGTGAAGGGGCACCAGTACAGTCAGGTGTGGGGGGTGTGCAGGGGCTGAAGAACTTTCCACCTGAGGAAAGGCTGAGGGAACACTGTTCAGTATGGAGATGAGAAGGCTTTGGGAAACCTCGTAGGAGCATTTCAGTACCTATGAGGCAATTAAGAAAATAGAGCCAGGCTCTTCATCATCGTGCATGGTGGGAAGATGAGAGGCAAGGGAGAAAAGTTGAAAGAATGTTCAGGCAGGAGATGAGGACCATGAGGTCCATGAGGCATAACCGTGAGGTCACTTATGCACTGGAAGAGGTTGCCCTGAGACGTTGTGCATCCCAATCCTTGGAGGTTTTCAAGCCTTCTTTCCCCTAAATATCATCTCCAAACATTGAAGAAAAGACTCTTGCTCATGCAAGAATGAAGCAAAAGCCTAAGGCACCAGCAAAAGCTCTGCCTCCCCTGGGCCCTCTCTCCCTATGAGAGAGGTCTTCCACCAACCCCACACTTCTTCCACCCTCAGCCTTTGCAGCTGCATGTGCCTGGCCTGCCCACTTGCCTTCACTCCTACTGGAAGCTGGCACCCACCCCACACCTGAGTCCACCTGGCCATGGAGGCAGGGAGAGGCCAGGTCCACTGTGCCTGGTGCTGGGCACAGCTTTTTCCTGGGAATGTCCCCAAGGAGCTCTCCTCGTGTGTGCCAGCCTGTGGCCTGGCAGGGGTGGAATTGGGACAAGGCTGCTGGGGCAGGGCTGAAGTAGCTCCGCTGGAGAGCGTTAGACTGAAGATCTAAAGGTCCCTGGTTCAACCCCGGGCTTCAGCAATGATTTTCTCCCTTTGATGTTTGCAGAACCTATCTGCCTTCTTCCATCCTGCCCCAGCAGGATGCTCCCAGAGCAGAGCGTACTGCCCATGGGGGAGGCCACCGCCCCCCAGTCCCAGGGAGAGGCACTCCCTGGTGCTGAGGCCTGAATGGCAGCATCCTCCCTCCAGAGGTCTGTCACGGCGAGACCTCTGATGTGCCAGGGACAGCTGACAAAGCCATGCTGAGATGGTCCTTGTGGTGCCTTGGCTCCTGAGTTGTCCAGTCACAAGCTGTCCTGAGCAGAGTTTCTTGGCCCCTTTGCCCCCCTGCTGCAATGGTTGATGAAACACAGATGTGCTCCTCTCTGGGCATCAGCAGGGAGACACGCAGCACAGGGGGACCCCCGGGGGCCCACATGAACATCCCTCTGCATTGGCTCCTTGCTGCTGCAGGGGCACAGGCGGGACAGAAATGCCAGACGTGGCTCCCCTGGGTCTAGCATGGAAGGTCACCAGCTCTCACACGGTGACTTCCAAACAGCCCCAGTTCAACCACTGGATGTCATTTTTACTCTCCAAATTTACCTCCCTCTGCATTTCCTGAGCATCACACATGCTTCTGTGTTCTCCATTCTCTCAGCACCAAACCCAGGGCTCACAGCACAAGTGTCTCAGCTGTCCCCAGTTTCCATACCCAAATCTGCTCACCCCACCGACTGGAGTGTCCAGCTCAGCTGCAGCCCTTCACAGCCATCAGTCCCTGCCCAGAGGAAGAAAGACCTGCTCATGAGCTCCAACAAGCTGCTGGGCTCCCCTCTTGCAACCTCTTGCTGCTACAGAACCCTTCTCGCCCATCAGGAGCACAGTGACAACTTGACCCAGGACATCTCCCTCTGTCTTCAGTCTCAGCCTCTCCCCAGTCACCCAGTCAGGCCAAGGAATGGCACAGACTGGCCTATAGTCCACAGCAACGTGCATGTTCTAACCCCGTGCAGTTCTGCTGCCTCATAGCCGGCTCCCCAGGCATGCACGTCCAGGGAAGTTTGGCTTTTGTTGTGCCTGAGCACAAGGGAGAGGAGGGGAGAGGGAGAGACCTTGAACAAGCAAGTTACTGTCTTGCCAGCTTTGAGCATGAGCTTGCAAATACTTGCCACAGGGGTAGTGCCTGCAGGATTGTCATTTCTCCAAAGAGTCCTTCTAGGTTGTTTTTGAGCAAGAATGGGAGAGTCATTGCCGAGGATGGGCTTTGAGGACCATGTGTGCAAAGCAGAATAGATGAGCAGTCCATCCCCTTAGCTCCACTCAACCACTCCAGAAGTTCATGGTGACTGTGGTCTGGTTTGATTCCCCAAACCCTCTCTGCCAGGCAGGGGCTCAGCAGGGAAAAATCTATGGCACTGGGCAACACAATTGCCCCAGCTGTACTACATGGGGACACCGTCCCTGCGTGTGGTCAAACCATCGCCCTTTGAGTTAACAGCTGAACACGCTCAGCCACCCTGCCACAGAGACCCCAGCCAGGCTGTCCCAGGGCACTGCTTTGCTGTCAGGACAGGCCTCAGTGCTGAAGGAGTGGGAGGTCCCTGAGCCCAAGCCACATGCGCAGCCCCATGGAGGTGGAAGCCTGCCCTTCACCTCGCCTCCAGGGATGGTGGGGGACAGAGGGGTGCAGGGAGAGGCCCAGTGCCTGGAGGAGGGGGATGTAAGATTTCGCCCCCGTGTCCCCTCCCCACCATGCCCTGGGGTGCCATCAGAGGCTGGGGCACCTCCCTC